>NW_025272128.1:0-1370 GCF_018294505.1 Triticum aestivum | reverse complement strand
AAAAAAGAGTTAGATCTATTCATCCTTGGTCCAAGCCAGTCTGAGCCTTTGCAATTTTCTTTTCATTGCTTGCATAGTTGAATTATCGGTTGCATCGTCGTGTCGAGTTGCTGGTCTTAGTGTCTAGTTCCTTTAGAGTTTCGAGTTCTGTTCACATTAGTCACGCAGCCGCTGCATCATTATCCCATCCGCTGTCCACCATCCAATCCACCAATTTCCACCACGTGCTACGCACTGTTTATTGTCATAATCATAGTTGAGGTCACTCACATCTTCGCCTGATCGAATCTGCATCTTATCTAGTTTGTCTTGGAAAGAGGGAGAAAAAGAAGATAAAGAAAAAAAAAGAGAAAAAAGGAAAGAAAAAAAAAGAAAAAGAGGGAGAAGAAAAAGAAAAAAAAAGCGTGAGAAAAAAAAAGAGAGAAGAAAAAAAATTGGATCTATCTAGAATCAATCTCGTACCTGAATTCGGATTGGAATCTGTTTTCTGCACAGTTCAGTAAAACAGCTTGGCTATTGTTTCACATCATTATCTTTACTGCCGTTGTGATCTTCACTTATATCTTGCTGTCCAGAGCTACTTTGTATCCTTCATTGATGCTGGTTGTGCTACGACGTGACCTCATTAGTGTTCTAGGCTCGCGTCTCTAGTTCGGTCTAGCCTAGGACCAGCACAGTACCGTCGTTGAGCGTTTATTCAACATTGCATCTTTGAGTTGATTATTGCTAATCTTTTGCTACCATATATAGCCAACCCAGCTCCACATATTTCTACACCGTGTATACGTACGCTCCCCTGGCAATCGCTTTACTCAATATTCGGAGTTACTTGACACCGCTGGTTGCCGATCACTGCCTGCTGCATGGTAAGAACTTGTAAGAAATTGATATTTGCTTTACTGTGAGCGTTTTACCACCACATCCTAGTAGTTATAGGAACATTATTTTTGGGTTTTGTTTCTTGTTCTACTAATCATGACAGGATCCAGAGTCAATTCATGGGCTTTGTCGATCGCGGGAGACGTGCCACCACCTTTGCAAATACCACAACCGTCACGAGAGGTGCACAAACATCCAAATGCACATGATCAGGTTAATGTATCTATACCACCATTTAATGGCCGTTTTAAACCTGCTTTATATATTGAATGGGAGTTCGACATAAAAAATATATTTGCTTCCCATAATTTCGATGAACATAAAAAGGTTAAGGTTGCGGTTGGTTCTTTCACTGGTTATGCTTTGGTTTGGTGGAGTGAATATTGTCGGTTACACACTGATTATATACCTACTACTTGGGATGATTTGAAACTTGCCATGCGACATACTTTCGTCCCTGCTTATTATACTCGTGACATGATTAAGAAGTT
>NW_025272127.1:0-1370 GCF_018294505.1 Triticum aestivum | reverse complement strand
CAGTTTTGGCCGATTCTGGCCCGTTTCATGGACTATTACTCATCGTTTTGGGGTCCCAAAGTGATTTCCATGGTTGTCGAATTCCAAGGTGCGCTTACATGTCGGTCATCAACAATCACAGTTTGGGCCGATTCTGGCCCGTTTCTTGGACTATTACTCTATTTTGGTGTCTTGGAGTCATTTCGATGATTGACGAACCCTTGGTGCGTTTACGTGTCGGTGATCAATACTCACATATTCGGCCGATTCTAGTCCGTTTTGTGCACTATCACTGCGTTTTGGGGACCTAGAGCAATTTCCACGATCGATGAACCCCGGGGTTCGTTTATGTGTCCGTCGTCAACACTGAGAGTTTTGGCCAATTCTGACGGGTTTCGTGGACTATTACTCACCGTTTTGGGGTCCCGAAGCGATTTCCATAGTTGTTGAACCCCAAGGTGTCCTTATGTGTCCGTCGTCAACACTGAGAGTTTTTGCCAATTCTGACGGGTTTCGTGGACTATTACTCACCGTTTTGGGGTCCCGAAGCGATTTCCATAGTTGTTGAACCCCAAGGTGTCCTTACGTGTTGGTCATCAACACTCGCAGTTTTGGCCGATTCTGGCCCGTTTCATGGACTATTACTCACCGTTTTGGGGTCCCAAAGCGATTTCCATGGTTGTCGAACTCCAAGGTGCGCTTACGTGTCGGTCATCAACAATCACTGTTTGGGCCGATTCTGGCCCGTTTCTTGGACTATTACTCTATTTTGGGGTCTCAGAGTCATTTCCATGATTGACGAACCCTTGGTGCGTTTACGTGTCGGTGATCAACACTCACATATTCGGGCGAATCGTGTCCGTTTCGTGCACTATGACTCAATGTTTTGGAGACCCAGAGGGATTTCCACGATCGATGAACCCCGGGGTTCGTTTATGTGTCCGTCGTCAACACTGAGAGTTTTTGCCAATTCTGACGGGTTTCGTGGACTATTACTCACCGTTTTGGGGTCCCGAAGCGATTTCCATAGTTGTTGAACCCCAAGGTGTCCTTACGTGTTGGTCATCAACACTCGCAGTTTTGGCCGATTCTGGCCCATTTCATGGACTATTACTCACCGTTTTGGGGTCCCAAAGCGATTTCCATGGTTGTCGAACTCCAAGGTGCGCTTACGTGTCGGTCATCAACAATCACTGTTTGGGCCGATTCTGGCCCGTTTCTTGGACTACTACTCTATTTTGGGGTCTCGGAGTCATTTCCATGATTGACGAACCCCAGGGTGTGTTTACGTGTCGGTCATCAACACTCACATATTTGGCCGAATCGTGTCCGTTTCGTGCACTATTACTCAATGTTTTGGAGACCCAGAGGGATTTCCACGATTGATGAAC
>NW_025272126.1:0-1371 GCF_018294505.1 Triticum aestivum | reverse complement strand
GGGATGACACTCATCTCTTCTATATCTTCTGCCGTGGTCGGGCATTGAGCCGTGCTCAATTGCACACCTTGCAATACAGGCAAGAACCCCTTCTTGGACTGATCCATACTGAACTTCTTCAATATCTTGTCAAGGTATGTACTCTGTGAAAGACCAATGAGGCGTCTTGATCTATCTCTATAGATCTTGATGCCTAATATATAAGCAGCTTCTCCAAGGTCCTTCATTGAAAAACATTTATTCAAATAGGCCTTTATACTTTCCAAGAATTCTATATCATTTCCCATCAATAATATGTCATCCACATATAATATGAGAAATGCTACAGAGCTCCCACTCACTTTCTTGTAAACACAGGCTTCTCCATAAGTCTGTGTAAACCCAAACGCTTTGATCATCTCATCAAAGCGAACGTTCCAACTCCGAGATGCTTGCACTAGCCCATAGATTGAGCGCTGGAGCTTGCATACTTTGTTAGCATTCTTAGGAT
The DNA here is from genome assembly GCF_018294505.1 of Triticum aestivum. Taxonomy (NCBI): domain Eukaryota; kingdom Viridiplantae; phylum Streptophyta; class Magnoliopsida; order Poales; family Poaceae; genus Triticum; species Triticum aestivum. The sequence goes on along the minus strand of NW_025272126.1, from coordinate 881 downwards.
CGACAAAACCTTCCGGCTGCATCATATACAACTCTTCCTTAAGGAATGCCGTTTTGACGTCCATCTGCCATATCTCATAATCATAGTATGCGGCAATTGCTAACATGATTCGGACGGACTTCAGCTTTGCTACGGGTGAGAAAGTCTCATCGTAGTCAACCCCTTGAACTTGTCGATAACCCTTAGCGACAAGTCGAGCTTTGTAGATGGTCACATTACCATCTGCGTCCGTCTTCTTCTTAAAGATCCATTTGTTTTCTATGGCTCGCCGCTCATCGGGCAAGTCAGTCAAAGTCCATACTTTGTTTTCATACATGGATTCTATCTCGGATTTCATGGCTTCTAGCCATTTGTCGGAATCTGGGCCCGCCATCGCTTCTTCATAGTTCGAAGGTTCACCGTTGTCTAACAACATGATTTCCAGGACAGGGTTGCCGTACCACTCTGGTGCGGAACGTGTCCTTGTGGACCTACGAAGTTTAGTAACTTGATCTGAAGCTTCATGATCATCATCATTAACTTCCTCCCCAGTCGGTGTAGGCACCACAGGAACATTTTCCCGCGCTGCGCTACTTTCCGGTTCAGAAGGGGTGACTATCACCTCATCAAGTTCCACTTTCCTCCCACTCAATTCTTTCGAGAGAAACTCCTTCTCTAGAAAGGACCCGTTCTTGGCAACGAAGATCTTGCCTTCGGATCTGAGGTAGAAGGTATACCCAATAGTTTCCTTAGGGTATCCTATGAAGACGCATTTTTCCGATTTGGGTTCGAGCTTTTCAGGTTGAAGTTTCTTGACATAAGCATCGCATCCCCAAACTTTTAGAAACGACAGCTTAGGTTTCTTCCCAAACCATAATTCATACGGTGTCGTCTCAACGGAT
>NW_025272125.1:0-1371 GCF_018294505.1 Triticum aestivum | reverse complement strand
TTGTCTAATAGCATGATTTCCAAGACAGGGTTGCCGTACCACTCTGGTGCGGAACGTGTCCTTGTGGACCTTCGAATTTCAGTAGGGGCTTGATCAGAAGTATCTTGATCATTGTCATTAACTTCCTCTCTAGTCGGTGCAGGCACCTCAGGAACATTTTCTTGAGTTGCGCCATTTTCCGGTTCAAGAGGTAATACTTCATCAAGCTCTACTTTCCTCCCACTTACTTCTTTCGAGAGAAACTCTTTCTCCAGAAAGGACCCATTCTTGGCAATAAAGATCTTGCCTTCGGATCTGAGGTAGAAGGTGTACCCAATAGTTTCTTTTGGGTATCCTATGAAGACGCATTTTTCCGACTTGGGTTCGAGCTTTTCAGGTTGAAGTTTCTTGACATAACATCGCATCCCCAAACTTTTAGAAACGACAACTTAGGTTTCTTCCCAAACCATAATTCATACGGTGTCGTCTCAATGGATTTCGACGGAGCCCTATTTAAAGTGAATGCGGCAGTCTCTAAAGCATAGCCCCAAAAGGATAGCGGTAAATCGGTAAGAGACATCATAGATCGCACCATATCTAATAGAGTGCGATTACGACGTTCGGACACACCATTACGCTGAGGTGTTCCAGGCGGCGTGAGTTGTGAAACTATTCCACATTTTCTTAAGTGTGTGCCAAACTCGTGACTCAAGTATTCTCCTCCACGATCTGATCGTAGAAACTTGATTTTCCTGTCACATTGATTTTCAACCTCACTCTGAAATTCCTTGAACTTTTCAAAGGTTTCAGACTTGTGTTTCATTAAGTAGATATACCCATACCTACTTAAATCATCAGTGAGGGTGAGAACATAACAATAGCCACCGCGAGCCTCAACACTCATTGGACCGCACACATCAGTATGTATGATTTCCAATAAGTCGGTTGCTCGCTCCATTGTTCCTGAGAATGGAGTCTTGGTCATTTTACCCATAAGGCATGGTTCGCATGTGTCAAATGATTCATAATCAAGAGACTCTAAAAGTCCATCAGCATGGAGCTTCTTCATGCGTTTGACACCTATGTGACCAAGGCGGCAGTGCCACAGGTATGTGGGACTATCATTATCAACCTTACTTCTTTTGGTACTCACATTATGAACATGTGTAGCATCACGTTCGAGATTCATAAAGAATAAACCATTCACCATAGGAGCATGACCATAAAACATATCTCTCATAAAAATGGAACAACCATTATTCTCAGATTTAAAAGAGTAGCCATCTCGAATTAAACGAGATCCCGATACAATGTTCATGCTCAAAGCTGGCACTAAATAACAATTATTAAGGTTTAAAACTAATCCCGAAGGGAGATGCAGAGGTAGCGTGC
>NW_025272124.1:0-1371 GCF_018294505.1 Triticum aestivum | reverse complement strand
CTTCCCCTCGTTCCCTCACCGTAGCTGCATCTCCACCACGGCCGAACCTCCGCCGTCGCCGAGCTCGCCGTCGACGCAGCTCCGGTGACCATTTGGTCACCCCGGCGAGTCCAACGCGTTCACAGAACCCAGTAGAGCATCCCTAGCGCCTCACTTTGCTCGACTTCGAGCTCCAGCACCACTCCCGTGCACGACCGAACCCCGGCGGCCGCAGCCGAGCTCACCGCCGTCAACTCCGGCCACCCCGACCCCAACGGACTCCGCCAAGAGCCGCGGGTCGTCCTCAGCTTCACTCCGGTGATCTCCGCGGTCCATTTGGTGGCCGAAACGACCAAAACCACTATCGCCGCCGCACTGTTGGTCGCCGCCGGCCAGAACTCCGGCGAGCTGACGTGGCCTAGTTGATTAACCACTAATCCACCACCTACTGACGCTGACAAGTGGGCCCCAGGGCTTAGTCAAAGCTAACCAGCCCAGGGTCAACGCGGGATTAGCCCCTGTGACACTGACGTGTGGACCCCACACGTCAGGTTTGACCCGAGCCAGCCCTGTTGACCTGCTGATGTCACTGTGACGTCAGGATGACGCAGTAAATGATATTTCTGGATTTAAATTAAATCAGGAAATTCCAGAATATTATTTAAACTTCAAAAATTCATAACTTTTATTTTGTAGCTCCAAATTGGACAAATTATATATGAAAAATGATCAGAAAAATCCAATCTATCCATCTGTACTATTTTCATGCATGATCAAACAAGTTAAATTGATGTTTTAATCAGAACAAGGAAAAGCACTTTAAAAGGCCATATTTGAATTTGAAATTTGAATCTTTGATTCAAATTTGTTCAAACCCTTCTGGTTCTTAGTTGCATTAGCCCAACACACCCATATTGCCATGTTTCATGCATGCATCATATTGTTGCATATTGTTTGGTAATGTTGTGTATCGGTGCTCTCTGCGGCAGGTTCCGTCCCCGAAGAGTACCGTGATTACCCTAACGAGGAATCGTATCCGTGCAACGAATCATCAGGCAAGCAACCAACCATTTGATCATATCGATACAATCCCATGTTCTCGCTCCTGCTCTATTTTACTGCATTAAGACAACGCGATTCAAACTGCTGTGTGCTACGGTAGTTGAACCCATTTCCTCTGCATGACCTGTCATTGCCACAGTAACTAGATGAAACCCACTAGCATGTGTAGGAGTTGATTGAGCCATATGTATGTGTTGTTCCTACCTTGCTATGCCTGCTATGCTTAGAGTCGTGTCAGGTCTGGTTCATCTGGGTGATGGGCTAGAGTGAAATGATTATGTCGGTAATGAAAGTGGTGTGGTGAACACGATTTGGTAAAGGTATCGATGA
>NW_025272123.1:0-1371 GCF_018294505.1 Triticum aestivum | reverse complement strand
GATCTGATCGTAAGAATTTTATTTTCCTGTCACGTTGATTCTCGACTTCACTCTGAAATTCCTTGAACTTTTCAAAGGTTTCAGACTTGTGTTTCATTAGGTAGACATACCCATATCTACTTAAATCATCAGTGAGAGTGAGAACATAACGATATCCTCCGCGAGCCTCAACGCTCATTGGACCGCACACATCGGTATGTATGATTTCCAATAAGTTGGTCGCTCGCTCCATTGTTCCGGAGAACGGAGTCTTGGTCATCTTACCCATGAGGCATGGTTCGCACGTGTCAAATGATTCGTAATCAAGAGACTCCAAAAGTCCATCTGCATGGAGCTTCTTCATGCGCTTGACACCAATGTGACCAAGGCGGCAGTGCCACAAGTATGTGGGACTATCATTATCAACTTTACATCTTTTGGTATTCACACTATGAACATGTGTAGCATCATGTTCGAGATTCATCAAGAATAAACCATTGACCAGCGGGGCATGACCATAAAACATATCTCTCAAATAAATAGAACAACCATTATTCTCAGATTTAAATGAGTAGCCATCTCGAATTAAACGAGATCCAGATTCAATGTTCATGCTCAAAGCTGGCACTAAATAACAATTATTGAGGTTTATAACTAATCCCGTGGGTAGATGCAGAGGTAGCGTGCCGACGGCGATCACATCGACCTTGGAACCATTCCCGACGCGCATCGTCACCTCGTCTTTTGCCAGTCTCCGTTTATTCCGTAGTTCCTGATTTGAGTTACAAATATGAGCAACCGCACCGGTATCAAATACCCAGGAGCTACTACGAGTACTGGTAAGGTACACATCAATTACTTGTATATCACATATACCTTGGGTGTTGCCGACCTTCTTCTTGTCCGCTAAATATTTGGGGCAGTTCCGCTTCCAGTGACCACTTCCCTTGCAATAAAAGCACTCAGTCTCGGGCTTGGGTCCATTCTTTGACTTCTTCCCGGTAACTGGCTTACCGGGCGCGGCAATTCCCTTGCCGTCCTTCTTGAAGTTCTTCTTACCCTTGCCCTTCTTGAACTTAGTGGTTTTATTCACCATCAACACTTGATGTTCCTTTTTGATCTCCCCTTCCGCTGATTTTAGCATTGAATATACCTCGGGAATGGTCTTTTCCATCCCCTGCATATTGTAGTTCATCACAAAGCTCTTGTAGCTTGGTGGAAGCGACTGGAGGATTCTGTCAATGACCGCGTCATCCGGGAGATTAACTCCCAGCTGAGACAAGCGGTTGTGCAACCCAGACATTCTGAGTATGTGCTCACTAACAGAACTGTTCTCCTCCATTTTACAGCTGAAGAACTTGTCGGAGACATCATATCTCTCGACCCGGGCAT
>NW_025272122.1:0-1371 GCF_018294505.1 Triticum aestivum | reverse complement strand
CGAGGTGGGGTGATGCCTCCTACATCACGCCAAACCATCACGTCTGGCAGAGCAGATCTCACAGGATAGAGATCGCGCATATCTGAATATCCAGCTTGCACCGCCGGTGCGAACCGAGTCAAAGTGGCCCAGTGGTCAGCACGGGTATTGAAGAGCTCTAACCTTAAGGCCCGATTTTCACGGTCCTTATCCTCGAGCATCTCAGCAGTGGTGCGAGTCCGTGAATCCTCCTGAGTGGAGTCAGCATAGATAGCCTGGAGATACCCTTGTGCTCCCGGAAGTGATCCTGGCATATACCGGAAATCAGAGTCCCGAAATAAACCAGATCTGACTCGCATAATGGTCATCATAGAGTAGGCGGCATCCTGCACAGCCATCTCAATAGTAACCCCGAGTCCATAGGAGCAGTGAAGAGGCTCAGTGGATCCAGGATAAGATGGAAATATCCTGACAGTGCAGAGATACTGGCTTTGATTGAAGTCCCAGAATTGCTCTTCGACCGTGTACTCGGGATACCAGCGATATCCAGCCTCAGTCATTACCCTGACCAACTTAGCAGTATGGCCGGGTACATCTAGGCATCGAGTCAGGCGAACCACTTGATTGAGGTCGCGAGTGGCCATCTGAAAGCACAGTTATAATGCAAAGGCATTAGAATTTCTAGCAAAATTTCGGCAGCATAACAGCTGTAAATGCTCAAAAAGGATATTGAGACATTTGACAAAGGATTTCGTACACACTCAACATCATCACATCAAAGTTCTGGAACCATTCTAACAACATAATGTGGTAGTAGAACTGAACTAGGCTTGTAACCATCAAACTTATAAGGTACTACTGATTAGTAACACGTGATCCTGATAGAGAGAACGGATCCTAATTCCTTAACCCCCGATGGAAGAATGGACTGACTCAGATCAGAAAGTCATAAGGTATAAGGAGTAAAAAGAGCCTTACGTTCCAACCCACAAACAATTCCCCTACATATAACTAAAGAATTTCTAGACTCAACATCGACCAGTTTGGCTTGGAGAACCTACAGGCAGTCCGGCTCTGATGCCAACGCTGTCAGGACCCCGACTCGATGTCACATCGATCTAGCCGGTAACACTTCATATCACTTTGCGGCCTCACGCACGGTATTCCCACGGGTGTCGCCTTACCTTTGCCCGGGACCGTTTGCGCCTTTTGGCTCACGTATATGATAGTGTCGCTAGCATCCATATGATAAAGAGCCCAGGCTGACATGACTAGTTGTAAACCCAAAGTGGCACAGACTTACAGGGACAGGCATCCATGACCCAGCTTCGAACGTGTCGGTCATCAGCAAGTGGGTCCGGGCTGTAGCACTGGGCTAGCAGGACTCCGGTA
>NW_025272121.1:0-1371 GCF_018294505.1 Triticum aestivum | reverse complement strand
TGAAGGAAATATGCCCTAGAGGCAATAATAAAGTTATTATTTATTTCCTTATATCATGATAAATGTTTATTATTCATGCTAGAATTGTATTAACCGGAAACATAATACATGTGTGAATACATAGACAAACAGAGTGTCACTAGTATGCCTCTACTTGACTAGCTCGTTAATCAAAGATGGTTATGTTTCCTGACCATGAACAATGAGTTGTTATTTGATTAACGTGGTCACATCATTAGTTGAATGATCTGATTGACATGACCCATTCCATTAGCTTAGCACCTGATCGTTTAGTATGTTGCTATTGCTTTCTTCATGACTTATACATGTTCCTATGACTATGAGATTATGCAACTCCCGTTTGCCGGAGGAACACTTTGGGTGCTACCAAACGTCACAACGTAACTGGGTGATTATAAAGGAGCATTACAGGTGTCTCCAAAGGTAGATGTTGGGTTGGCGTATTTCGAGATTAGGATTTGTCACTCCGATTGTCGGAGAGGTATCTCTGGGCCCTCTCGGTAATGCACATCACATAAGCCTTGCAAGCACTGCAACTAATATGTTAGTTGTGAGATGATGTATTACGGAACGAGTAAAGAGACTTGCCGGTAACGAGATTGAACTAGGTATTGGATACCAACGATCAAATCTCGGGCAAGTAACATACCGATGACAAAGGGAACAACGTATGTCGTTATGCGGTCTGACCGATAAAGATCTTCGTAGAATATGTAGGAGCCAATATGGGCATCCAGGTCCCGCTATTGGTTATTGACCGGAAACGTGTCTTGGTCATGTGTACATTGTTCTCGAACCCGTAGGGTCCGCACGCTTAAGGTTTCGATGACAGTTATATTATGAGTTTATGAGTTTTGATGTACCGAAGGAGTTCGGAGTCCTGGATGAGATCGGGGACATGACGAGGAGTCTCGAAATGGTCGAGACGTAAAGATCGATATATTGGACGACTATATTCGGAGTTCGGAAAGGTTCCGAGTGATTCGGGTATTTTCGGGAGTACCGGGGAGTTACGGGAATACGGGGAAGAGTATTGGGCCTTGATGGGCTTTAGTGGGAAGAGGAGAAAAAGGCTGCGCCCCCCCTCCCCTCTAGTCCGAATTGGACTAGGGAAAAGGGGGCCGGCCACCTCTCCTTCTCCTCCTATTCCTTCTCCCTTCCTCCCCTCTTGGTGGACTCCTACTAGGACTTGGAGTCCTAGTAGGACTCCCCACCCTGGCCGCACCTCTGCCTTGGCCGGCCTCCTCCTCCTCCATCCTTTATATACTGAGGCAAGGGGCACCCCATGGACACACAAGTTGATCCACGTGATCTATTCCTTAGCCGTGTGCGGTGCCCCCTGCCACCATA
>NW_025272120.1:0-1371 GCF_018294505.1 Triticum aestivum | reverse complement strand
CCAAGCTCCTATACATTATTTTTCTACACCTCCGGAAAGAGTACAAACTAGGTCATAACCCACGAGTCACGCGGGACGATAGACGACACAGCTAGTGCGAACTAGTGGTACTACCACTAACTCAGACCGATCCGTAGTAGTCCTCGTAGAAGTCACCTCCATAGCCTGGAAGCTCAACATGTTCATCCGGAAACAGACGATCTCGCGGAGCTTGTGGACCATAGGGGCTAGGATGAGGCCTTGGACCAGCAAACGGTGGCCTGCGGGGACCGCGAGGTGGGGTGATGCCTCCTACATCACGCCAAACCATCACGTCCGGCAGAGCAGATCTCACTGGATAGAGATCGCGCATATCTGAATATCCAGCTTGCACCGCCGGTGCGAACCGAGTCAAAGTGGCCCAGTGGTCAGCACGGGTATTGAAGAGCTCTAACCTTAAGGCCCGATTTTCACGGTCCTTATCCTCGAGCATCTCAGCAATGGTGCGAGTCCGTGAATCCTCCTGAGTGGAGTCAGCATAGATAGCCTGGAGATACCCTTGTGCTCCCGGAAGTGATCCTGGCATATACCGGAAGTCAGAGTCCCGAAATAGACCAGATCTGACTCGCATAATGGTCATCATAGAGTAGGCGGCATCCTGCACAGCCATCTCGATAGTAACCCCGAGTCCATAGGAGCAGTGAAGAGGCTCAGTGGATCCAGGATAAGATGGAAATATCCTGACAGTGCAGAGATACTGGCTTTGGTTGAAGTCTCGGAATTGCTCTTCGACCGTGTACTCAGGATACCAACGATATCCAGCCTCAGTCATTACCCTGACCAACTTATCAGTATGGCCGGGTACATCTAGGCATCGAGTCAGGCGAACCACTTGATTGAGGTTGCGAGTGGCCATCTGAAAGCATAATCATAATGCAAAGGCATTAGAATTTCTAGCAAAATTTCGGCAGCATAACAGCTGTAAATGCTCAAAAAGGATTTTGAGACATTTGACAAAGGATTTCGTACACACTCAACATCATCATATCAAAGTTCTGAAACCATTCTGGCAACATGATGTGGTAGTAGAACTGAACTAGGCTGATAACCATCAAACTTATAAGGTACTACTGATTAGTAACACGTGAACCTGATGGAGAGAACAGATCCTAATTCCTTAACCCCCGGTGGAAGAATGGACTGACTCAGATCAGAAAGTCATAAGGTATAAGGAGTAAAAAGAGCCTTACGTTCCAACCCACAAACAATTCCCCTACATATAACTAAAGAATTTCTAGACTCAACATCGACCAGTTTGGCTTGGAGAACCTACAGGCAGTCCGGCTCTGATGCCAACGCTGTCAGGACCCCGACTCGATGTCACATCGATCT
>NW_025272119.1:551-1371 GCF_018294505.1 Triticum aestivum | reverse complement strand
AAAAGCTCCATTGTTGCTCCAAGCTCCATTTTCGCCCGATCTCTCTCCCTAGCCAATCAAACTTGTTGATTTGCTCGGGATTGGTTGAGAAGGCCACGATCTACACTTCCACCAAGAGAAATTTGATTCCCCCCACTTATCCCTAGCGGATCTTGTTACTCTTGGGTGTTTGAGCACCCTAGACGGTTGAGGTCACCGCGAAGCCATAGTCCATTGTGGTGAAGCTTTGTGGTGTCGTTGGGAGCCTCCAATTAAGTTGTGGAGATTGCCCCAACCTTGTTTGTAAAGGTTCGGTCGCCGCCTTCAAGGGCACCAATAGTGGAATCACGGCATCTCGCATTGTGTGAGGGCGTGAGGAGAATACGGTGGCCCTTGTGGCTTCTTGGGGAGCATTGTGCCTCCACACCGCTCCAACGGAGACGTACTTCCCCTCAAAAGGAAGGAACTTCGGTAACACATCCTCATCTCCACCGGCTCCACTCTTGGTTATCTTGTTCCTTTACTTTCGCTAGTTTACTTGTGTTATATCTCTTACTTGCTTGCATGCTTGTTGTCGTTGCATCATATAGGTTGCTCACTTAGTTGCATATCTAGACAACCTATTTTGATGCAAAGTTTAATTTGGTAAAGAAAAGCTAAAAATTGTTAGTTGCCTATTCACCCCCCCCCCCTCTAGTCAACTATATCGATCCTTTCAGAGGGTCTATTCACCCCCCCCCTCTAGACGCCTCTTCTCGATCCTTTCACAACCCCCCTCCCAAGTTGTGGGTTGAAGGTAGACATGCAACTGGGGCTCCTACAAAAGAACATGCAACTGGGG
>NW_025272119.1:0-541 GCF_018294505.1 Triticum aestivum | reverse complement strand
AAACCAAACGACCCCACTAGTTGCGAGGCGAGTGGAGACATGCAACTGGGGCTCCTAAAAAACAGACGCCCCCTAGTTGCACCGCGAGGGTTGACATGCAACCGGGGCTCCTATAAAAATGACACCCCCCTAGTTGCGGGTTGAAGGTAGACATGCAACTAGGGCGCCAATAAAAACCAAAACAGACGCCCCCCTAATTGTGTCGCGAGGGTTGACATGCAACTGGGGCTCCTAAAAAAGGACGACCCCACTAGTTGCGAGGTGAGTGACATGCAACTAGGGCCCCAATACAAAACAAAACAGATGCCCCCTAGTTGTGTCACGAGGGTTAACATATAACTGCGGCTCCTACAAAAAAAGCAAAACAGGCGGCACCCCCTAGTTACGGGTCGAAGGTAGACTTTCAACTGGGGTGTCCATAAAAATACAAAAACAAACGACCCCCTAGTTCTGGGTCAAAGGTAGACTTGCAACTGGGGCGCCAATAAAAAAACAAAAACAGACAACCCCCTAGTTGCGGGTCGAAGTTAGACGTGCAACT
>NW_025272118.1:0-1371 GCF_018294505.1 Triticum aestivum | reverse complement strand
AAGGCCCCATTCGAGATTCTCTATGGCAGAAAGTGCCGTACTCCTCTCAATTGGTCAGAGACTGGTGAACGCCAACTTCTTGGCAATGACTTAATCACTGAAGCTGAAGAAATGTGTAAAGTCATCCGTGATAATCTCAAAGCCGCGCAATCGCGTCAGAAGAGCTACTATGATAGTAAGCATCGTGATTTGACTTTCGAGATCGGAGACCATGTCTACCTCCGCGTCTCTCCAATGAAAGGCACTCGTCGCTTCGGTATCAAAGGGAAGCTTGCCCCTAGATACGTGGGTCCTTTCAAGATCATTGGCAAAAGAGGCGACCTCGCCTATCAACTTGAGCTTCCTTCCAACTTCGCGAACGTGCACGATGTGTTCCACGTGTCACAGCTCCGCAAGTGCTTCAAGACGCCTGAGCGCACTATCGACTTCGAAGAGATTGACCTTCAAGAAGATTTGTCTTATCATGAGCACCCCGTTGCTATTCTTGAAGAAACTGAGCGCAAGACTCGTAACAAGTCTATCAAATTCCTGAAAGTGAAGTGGTCGTACCATTCCGACCGGGAAGCCACCTGGGAACGCGAGGACCATCTCCGTTCCGAATATCCGGAGTTCTTTCAGTCCTAGATCTCGGGACGAGATCCTCTCGTAGTGGTGGAGTGTTGTAACACCCCGCATGTACTTGCCATATTTGTAACTCCGACTCTTGCCATTTTCGGCTATGTGTTATGATTTTCCCTCCGTGGTCGGGTTTTGTCTTTCGTTTTGTATTTTGTCATATCTTGCATTTTCATATCATGTCATCATGTGCATTGCATTCGCATACGTGTTCGTCTCATGCATCCGAGCATTTTCCCCGTTGTCCGTTTTGCAATCCGGCGCTCCTATCTCCTCCGGTGCACCCCTCTTGTTTTCTTTCATGTGCGTGTGTCAAACTTTCTCGGAATGGACCGAGGCTTGTCATGTGGCCTTAATATACCACCCGGAGGCTACCGGTCAAGTTTCGTTCCATTCGGAGGTCGTTTGGTACTCCAACGGTTAACCGGGCATCCGCAAAGTCCATTTGAGTGTCCAGCAAAACTCCCTCTAAAACCAGCCCAAAACCCATCAAACTCTCTTCCATGCTCTAGGTCGTTCGATCATGATCGTGTGGGCGAAAATCGCACCTCATTTGGAGTCTCCTAGCTCCCTCTACCTATAAATCTCCATCTCCCCCGAAAAACGGAATCACAGACGAAACCCTAACCCTCTCCCTCCGCGCCGCGCCGGACGCGTCCGCTCCGGCCGGACAACGTCCGCCGCGCCGCCCGGCCAACCGGAGCGCGCCACGTCGCCGTCCTCGCCCCGAGGCCTGCCGGCCCGCGCCGTCCGCCG
>NW_025272117.1:0-1371 GCF_018294505.1 Triticum aestivum | reverse complement strand
AACAGCGGTTGATACTCCGCTCGTTGTAGCGTACACCACGTACGAAGCGAGTGCGTACAACGGAAAATAACCTGCAAAGGCGAAACAGTTTTGTCATTAAAAACAACATCATTTCTACATAGCCAAAGCGACCATAGTAAGGCATACGCTCCCACCCTTATTAGCGTTTTGTACCTATTTGAAATACCGTCCAGCCAATGACCAAAAATATTGGCAACACTTGTGGGCGGATACAAATTTGACGCTATTTGGATGGCTGGCCACGTAGAACGCGCAAACTTACAGTGAAAAAAGAGGTGTTTAATCGTCTCGTCGTGAGTACAAAAACAACACTTCTTACTTCCCGACCAGTTGCATCTTGCAAGGTTGTCTTTTGTTAGCACAACTCCCCTACGGAGATACCACATGAATATTTTGACTTTAAGTGGTACCTTCGCTTTCCAAATTTTTTTGTTATTTCTCATCGGTACCTCAGAGTGCGTGAGTGCACGATACATAGAGTCTACTGTGAAAGACCCCGATGTAGTAAGGTTCCAGCGAAACACATCACGACCTTGTGTCATGATAATCGAATCCAGACGGGACAATAGATTATTCCATGACATAAGTCTGGTGCCAATCAAATCCCGCCTAAACGAAATATTTGGCGGGGATGAGCTGAGCAGTTGCGCAATAGTATTATTCTTATCGCGTGCAATGTTGTATAGGGCTGGGTATTGTTCTCGGAGGCTAGCATTGCCTAGCCAGATGTCTTCTCAAAAACGAATCTCCAACCCGTCCTTTATCGCAAAAGACCCAAAGCGAAAGAGATGTTTCTTTGCCTCCATTAGGCCGGCCCAAAAGTGTGAGTCTCCGGGTTTCCAATATACCTGAGACACCGCCTTTTGGCCTATATACTTATTGCGCAGCATGGTTTGCCAAACACCATCCTCAGTAATAAGTTTGAACAACCATTTACTAAGTAGGGCCTCATTCTTGACCTGCAGGTCATGAATACCGAGGCCGCCCTGGTCTTTCGGCCTACAAACCACACTCCATTTGGCCAGCCTATATTTTTTCTTTTCACCATCTCCTTGCCAAAAGAACCTGGACCTAAAATAGTCCAGTCTTTGCAAGACCCCTTTTGGGAGCTGGAAGAATGAAAGCATATAGAGAACCATATTTGTGAGGACAGAGTTTATTAAAACCAGTCGTCCTCCAACCGAGAGCAACTTGCCTTTCCAGCTGCTCAAGCGTTTCTCTAGCCGCTCCTCTACATGCTTCCACTCCGCAATGGTGAGACGCCGATAATGAATTGGTATTCCCAAATATTTGTCAGGACCCCGACTCAATGCCACATCGATCTAGCATGTAACACCTCATATCACTTTG
>NW_025272116.1:0-1371 GCF_018294505.1 Triticum aestivum | reverse complement strand
AATATAGAGTAATAGTCCAAGAAACGGGCCAGAATCGACCCAAACTGTGATTGTTGATGACTGACACGTAAGTGCACCTTGGAGTTTGACAACCATGGAAATCGCTTTGGGACCCGAAAACGGTGAGTAATAGTCCATGAAACGGGCCAGAATCGGCCAAAACTGCGAGTGTCGTTGACCAATACGTAAGCACATCTTGGGGTTCAACAACTATGGAAATCGCTACGGGACCCCAAAACGGTGAGTAATAGTCCGCGAAACAGGTCAGAATTGGCCAAAACTGTGAGTGTTGATGACGGACACATAAACGCACCCCGGGGTTCATCAATCGTGGAAATCGCTCTGGGTCCCCAAAACACTGAGTAATAGTGCACGGAACGGACTTGAATCGGCCGAATATGTGAGTGTTGATGACCAACACGTAAACGCACCCCGGGGTTAGTCAATCATAGAAATGACTCCGAGACCCCAAAATAGAGTAATAGTCCAAGAAACAGGCCAGAATCGGCCCAAACTATGGTTGTTGATAACCGACACGTAAGCGCACCATGGAGTTCGACAACCATGGAAATCGCTTTGGGACCCCAAAACGGTGAGTTATAGTCCATGAAACGGGCCAGAATCGGCCAAAACTGCGAGTGTTGATGACCAACGCGTAAGCACACCTTGGGGTTCAACAACTTTGGAAATCTCTTTGGGACCCCAAAACGGTTAGTAATAGTCCACAAAGCAGGTCAGAATTGAACAAAACTATGAGTGTTGACGACGGTCACATAAACGTACCCTAGAGTTCATCAATCGTGGAAATCGCTCTGGGTCCCCAAAACGCTGAGTAATAGTGCACGAAATGGACTAGAATCGGCGGAATATGTGAGTGTTGATGACCGACGCGTAAACAGACCCCGGGGTTCGTCAATATTGGAAACAACTCCGAGACCCCAAAATAGAGTAATAGTCCAAGAAACGGGCCAGAATCGGCCCAAACTGTGATTGTTGATGACCGACACGTAAGCGCACCTTGGAGTTCGACAATGATGGAAATCGCTTTGGGACCCCAGAACGGTGAGTAATAGTCCATGAAATGGGCCAGAATCGGCCAAAACTAGGAGTGTTGATGACCAACTCGTAAGCACACCTTGGGGTTCAACAACTATGAAAATCGCTTCGGGGCCCCCAAGACGGTGAGTAATAGTCCACGAAACAGGTCAGATTTGGCCAAAACTGTGAGTGTTGACGACGGACACATAAACGCACCCCGGGGTTCATCAATCGTGGAAATCGCTCTGGGTCCCCAAAACGCTGAGTAATAGTGCACGGAACGTATTAGAATCGGCCGAATATGTGAGTGTTGATGACCGACACGTAAACGCA
>NW_025272115.1:0-1371 GCF_018294505.1 Triticum aestivum | reverse complement strand
AAAAAAAAATTAGGGTTAGTTCATCCCATCCGAACCAATCTGAGCCTTGCATAATCTTTTCTGTATTTGCTTTGTTGAATTTGCGGTTGCATCGTCGTGTTCAGTTGCTGGTCTTAGCGTCTAGTCTTTTAGAGTTTCGAGTTCTGTTCACAAGTTGTCACGCCGTCGCCGCACCATCATCATCGCCCCTGCCATCTACCACCACCGCTCCGAATCCGTATCCATATACCACCACCAATCCGTGTCCATATACCACCACCGATCCATATCCATATACTACCACCGCTGCCATATACCACCACCATATATCCACCACCAATCCGAGTTCCTTGCTTATTAGGTTTGTTTTCGGGATCAATCTAGATTCCGATTCGTGTTTCCTTGCCGGAGTAGGTTTCGGAAAAAAAAAAGAAAAAAAAGAAGAGTCGGGTAGCCACGCTCCGTTTAGGCCCAAAATTTTTCGAAAACGCATTTTTCGAAAAATTTCTGGCTATCCTATTTTTAGGTGTTTCTGAGTGTTTTGAGACAGGTGCCATTATAGGAAGTTTTTTTTGACCCGTTTCCAGTTTTTGGGTCCGGGCAGTCAAAAAAAAAAATTGGTCAAAAAAAAAATTTCGTGCCCATCCTGTCAGTTTGAGCTAAGAAGAGTTTTGAGACACTCGCCATTATAGTGATTTTTCGCAAAAAAAAAAGAGCGCAAAAAAAAATATTTCCAGAGTGTGCTTTTCCCTTGTTTACGTGCCGCGCCGTGATTTTGTTAGTGTTCTAGGCTCGCGTCTCTAGCACAGTCTAGCCTAGGACCAGCACAGTACCGTCGTTGAGCGTTTATTCAACTTTGCATCTCTGAATTGATTATTGCTGACCCTTTTTGCTACCATACTATAAGCCTTCCCAGCTCCACATACATCTACGTCGTGTGTTCGACTCTCCCTGGTAATCGCTCTATCCAAGCTTTGAGAGTTTTTGACTACAACGGTTGCCGATCACCGCCTGCTGCTAGGTAAGAACTGGTAAGAATTTGAGATTTGCTTGACGGATTTGTGACACCCACCACCACCACTTGTTCGTAGTCTGTAGGATCATATTCTTGTGTGTTTCTATTGCTGCTAACCATGCCAGGATCACAAGCCGACGAGATTGACTGGGAGAATTTATCGAACAAGGAGCTTCATGATAAGTTTCAGCAAATGATGACTGAACAGGTGCAAGATGTGCTGAACAATTTTGAAGAGGCCATGGAGAAGATCACTGGCCTTGAGAAGACGTTCGAAACAAAGCTCGATAACAAGTTTAATGAATTGCTCGCGCGTCTTCCACCACCACCACCCGCTGTACCTAACGCACCTCTCCAACAACAACAACAACGACTAC
>NW_025272114.1:0-1371 GCF_018294505.1 Triticum aestivum | reverse complement strand
TGCACTAAAAGAGGGCCGGGGGAAGCGGAAAGCGTTACAACATTCCACCTTCAGAAGGGTTACAGATGGGCGGCCTTTGCCCGTTTCCAAACTTGCGAATCCGCGAAATCACCCCGCTGCGTGCCGCCTCTAGTATCAGGTTGAAAAAAGATCCATGTACACGGAGGGAGGAAGTAGAACGGACCCGGTACCAAACATCCATTTTTACGGTTGAAAAAAAAAGAAAGGGTACAAACAAAATTACTAGTACAAACAAAGGAGTATCACTATAGATAGATGTTGCCGGCCCTAGCTGCATTGATCATAGCTGGTAAATTCAAAATAATTTCTTCATTTATGATGTAGCATTGATAGATGCCAGGGTGGCTCTCCAGGTTCGGCATTGCTTTGAAGCAACACCATTGATTTGTTTGGCTAGAGCACACTTTCTTGTCAAGAAACCGAATGAACTCCACCTTAAATCATATATTTGGCAGATCTTGTGAAAAATCAAAAAATCTAAATGGGTAACCATTAGTATAACAGAGAGCGTGCACTAAAAGAGGGCCGGGGGAAGCGGAAAGCGTTACAACATTCCACCTTCAGAAGGGTTACAGATGGGCGGCCTTTGCCCGTTTCCAAACTTGCGAATCCGCGAAATCACCCCGCTGCGTGCCGCCTCTAGTATCAGGTTGAAAAAAGATCCGTGTACACGGAGGGAGGAAGTAGAACAGACCCGGTTCCAAACATCCATTATTACGGTTGAAAAAAAAAGAAAGGGTACAAACAAAATTACTAGTACAAACAAAGGAGTATCACTATAGATAGATGTTGCCGGCCCTAGCTGCATTGATCATAGCTGGTAAATTCAAAATAATTTTTTCATTTATGATGTAGCATTGATAGATGCCAGGGTGGCTCTCCAGGTTCGGCATTGCTTTGAAGCAACACCACTGATTTGTTTCGCTAGAGCACACTCTCTTGTCAAGAAACCGAATGAACTCCACCTTAAATCATATATTTGGCAGATCTTGTGAAAAATCAAAAAATCTAAATGGGTAACCATTAGTATAACAGAGAGCGTGCACTAAAAGAGGGCCGGGGGAAGCGGAAAGTGTTACAACATTCCACCTTCAGAAGGGTTACAGATGGGCGGCCTTTGCCCGTTTCCAAACTTGCGAATCCGCGAAATCACCCCGCTGCGTGCCGCCTCTAGTATCAGGTTGAAAAAAGATCCGTGTACACGGAGGGAGGAAGTAGAACGGACCCGGTTCCAAACATCCATTTTTACGATTGAAAAAAAAAGAAAGGGTACAAACAAAATTACTAGTACAAACAAAGGAGTATCACTATAGATAGATGTTGCCGGCCCTAGCTGCATTGATCATAGCT
>NW_025272113.1:0-1371 GCF_018294505.1 Triticum aestivum | reverse complement strand
ACAACCAGGTGGGGAGGTCCACTGGTCAAAGCCCGTCCGTGCAAAGTCAAAGGGGTAGATCCCGTGGTCAAACGCTACAGGGTTAGGCGGGACGAGGGCACTGGGGGGTAGCAATGCCACCGGAGCGTCGCACCGGGCCCTCATACATGCGGGGTGGTGTGGTGGCATGTCCGAAGAGGCGGGACGCGTCTCCGGGGCGTGGCCCCCCTCACGGACGGCGATGACACGATAGTAGACGTTCTGCGGTAACGATGCGGCGTCAATATTACTAAATAGTCGGAGCGCGATAAAATCATGATTTTTTTGCACGACGTGGGCACATGTGCTATAGGAACGATGGTATTTTTTTCATAATTTTTGGTGATGGGGAAGTATCCGAAAAATTCCCTCTACGCGGATTGCCCTTCGCGCGTCTATGGCTGTGGCCGGCGGCCACCGGGGGCTAGCATGCCGCCAAATCTTGCGCCGGCGGCCTCTCACAAGTCTGGAAGTGTTGTCGCGGTTGCAAACGCACGGCACGCGTGTCCGGGGTGTGCCCCCCTCACGAACGGCGCTGCCGCCGGCACCTGAAGGGGGGAAACGGACGCGTGGGGTCTACACGGAGGGGATCTTGCTGTGGGTCTTCCCCGGATGTTGCTCCAATGTGTTCCTATGGGCTGACCTAACACAACCGGGTGGGGAGGTCCATTGGTCAAAGCCCGTCCGCACAAAGTCAAAGGGGTAGATCCCGTGGTCAAACGCTATAGGGTTAGGCGAGACGGGGGCACTGGGGGGTATCAATGCCACCGGAGCATCGCATCGGGCCCTCATACATGCGGAGTGGTGTGGTGGCATGTCCGAAGAGGCGAGATGCGTCTCCGGGGCGTGGCCCCCCTCACGGACGGCGATGACACGGTAGTAGACGTTCTGCGGTAACGATGCGGCGTCAATATTACTAAATACTCGGAGCGCGATAAAATCATGATTTTTTTGCACGACATGGGCACATGTGCTATAGGAACGATGGTGTTTTTTCATAATTTTTGGTGATGGAGAAGTATCCGAAAAATTCCCTCTATGCGGATTGCCCTTCACGCGTCTACGGCTGTGGCCGGCGGCCTCCGGGGGCTAGCATGCCGCCAAATCTTGCGCCGGCGGCCTCTCACAAGTCCGGAAGTGTTGTTGCGGTTGCAAACGCCCGGCACGCGTGTCCGGGGTGTGCCCCCCTCACGAACGGCGCTGCCGCCGGCACCTGGAGGGGGAAACGGACGCGTGAGGTCTACACGGAGGGGATCTTGCTGTGGGTCTTCCCCGGATGTTGCTCCAATGTGTCCCTATGGGCTGACCTAACACAACCAGGTGGGGAGGTCCACTGGTCAAAGCCCGTCCATG
>NW_025272112.1:0-1371 GCF_018294505.1 Triticum aestivum | reverse complement strand
TTGATTTGTTCAAGGAGAAGAAGTTCCTTCTTAAGAGCATGCCTTCTGCAAGGATTTTGATATCCTCGTTGATGGTTCCCCACCTGAACTCGGTAGTGTTTTATTATAAGACTACCACGTGGTCATGTTTGTCTGGGACAGCGTGTTCGCATGTTTGTAGCAGAACCAGCTCATGTTTTGGAGCTTACTATCGTAGTTCATTCCCCGAGAATCTTGCAACGTTATCTCGTCGATTTATGTTGCAAACTTTCATTTTTCTTCCTAGACTCGATGAGTCTGGAATATTCTGACACCAACCAGGTCTGAATCTCAGGCAGATATGATGGTTGGAACATTTCCCAAGAACTATAATATTGGTCCTTCGATAACCGTTTAAGTGGATATCATGGCCAACACACCCAGCCGGAAGACCTATTATTGTAGTATCTTGATTGAAGAAATTGGCCACATCCCCATAAGGATTTCGTAGGATTTACCTCCGTAACTATTCCTTATGGATTCTATCGCTCCCGAAGTCCGACCTTTTACTTGATGTTCTAGTTATCAAACCATATCTATGAATGGGATACACTAGCACATCAAGGAGAACATTAGAAGCGGAGTGCTAAATGTTCTCGGTCGATTATCCAGATTTTATTTCCTTGGCCCCGCCAAGGGTGAAATCTGAGAAAGTGTTATCTTCCTTTGCATCTGCATCATCCATCATCATTCATCATGGTAGCAAGTTGTGTTGCCAGGATCCTTGACACGGATGTTGGTAAAACCTTGATGATTGTGGAAATGCTCAAGTTCTTGAGAGCACGCACAAGCGTTAGGTGTTATCATCGGCATTAACTAGGGTTGCTCTCAACTTCCTCGGCAATGCTATGACCTTTTTAAAACAGTGAGTTCACTCTCTATTGTTGGGTTCTTCCCCAGTTACCAGAATCATTCCCAGCATTTGCATTTTGTTCCCAGTTTGCACCGCCAATGTGCCATTCTACCATGGGTCTCTTCCATTTTCGGTGATAAGCAAATTCATCCATTACGTTGTCTTCAACAAGGTAATCCACATCATCCAAGTCCGAGTATGCCATTCTACCGACCCCCTCCAAATGATCGCTTGTGATTACCTTAGGCTGGTATAAAGAGTTTCAATGATCCCTGAATCAAAGGTAATTCTTTTTGCCACTTAAGGGGAGATATCTACGAGTCTCGGTTCCGAAGGTGTCTCATTGTGGTATCATGGCAACTCAACTCCTCGCTACGTGGACAATCGTTTACCACCTTCTTAGGTGTGGAATTGTTGTCTACCTAGTGAACCTCCGTCATCCGTTTCTTTCCACCCCTCTTGATGTGTATCTCGTGTCTCAACCCGAGAGTTGGTCCTAT
>NW_025272111.1:0-1371 GCF_018294505.1 Triticum aestivum | reverse complement strand
GAGAAAGTGACCGATGTTTTGGCATATTTTCCTATTAGGAATAAAATGGATATGCCCATGTGCATATGCACACAGATTTCAGGTTACAGTGTAATTAGGAAACAGATGATACCTCATTGTGTAGTCTTGGTCTGAGAAGAGTGGATATACTTGGTGAATATATATGTTCCACCCGACCATTAATTTCAGAGAAAAGGACATGCACTTCAGTAGCAAAAATTTGATTGTTATGTACTATCTGTAATGCTAAGCATTTATTTGCTAATATCTCCTCATCTGAATTTGTATTTTGGTCATTTGGCCTTTTAACTATATGGGCATCTGCAGATGGTCTGAAAAGCAAGATATGCTAGAGATAATAACTATACTTGCTGCTCCAGATGGACTAAGAATGGAACCATATCCTAGGCCTACATGCTAATATTGTACACCAACGAATGCTTCACTTATTTATACTTAATCAGTTGTGTAATAATAAGCGCGATATTAGCTTCTGTACCCATCTTAATGGTTAAAATATTTTTCTTCAATATGTGACACATTTGCTTCTGTTTCCACATGTCTTGCTTCATGATATCAACATTGTTAATCGTTTATCTTTATCTTTCTTTCCCTTTACAGCCTACTTGAATGGATATGGTTCTTGAGAGGCCATTTCTTATGCATCAGGCCCTGAAGGTGGATGTTGCTTGTATGCTAAGCAAGGAAGAGGCATGCCCTACCTTGCAGCGACCACCTTCCACTCAAGGGATATAGCACTATCATTTAGCACACACTGTTCCAGCAGAAACAATAATCATGAACAGAAACAGTAACCAACAATATCCCTACTGACCGGCGCGGCTCCACCAACGATCCATCAGCCCCTGGTACAGAAAGAGGTGATTCATCACTTGCTATACAATCTCTTTCTCTATTTCCTTCTGATTCATCCTTGCTTTCCAATCTCCTTCTCTATTTCCTTTCTCCTGACTGTAGTATCCTCTTCAATCTCAGATCCAGAAGCTCACGCATGGAGGACATGGACATTGGTATCGTCTGTGACGAGGGTTCCCCAGGATCAATAGCGTCAAGGACAGGAACGCCTGTGCCCAATGTAATATTCTAAAAACCTGTTATACTCCATTCATCGTAGAGATAGCCTCCTGCTCCCCCTCTCTTACTCACGTACCTCCTCCTCCTGCCTCCTCCTGCCCCCCCTCTCTTACTCACGTTATTGGCCCCTAATTTGTGACTTTCCTACGTTATTGGCCCCTAATTTGTGATTTTCCTGAACATGACACCTTTTCTTCTCCGGATCTGCATTCCACCTGTAGTAATTGTGAGATTATATATGTATTCGTGTTCATTCTTAATTTAAACTAGACCTAG
>NW_025272110.1:0-1371 GCF_018294505.1 Triticum aestivum | reverse complement strand
TTTGACTCAGTGGCTATCCTGAATTATGACTGCAAGTAACTCTTTTGAGGTGGCGCACACGAGTCCACATATTCACCATATCAATACACCACTATGGATCCGCTCCCGTCTCCCTACGAGAACGCCATCCATAGCACTCACGCTTATCTTGCGCATTTTAGAGTATCCACTTTCACTTGTCTATGAACTATATAGGCAACCCAGAAGTCCATTACCGCGGACAAGGCTATTCGAATAGATGATGTTAACCCTGCAGGGGTGTACTTCTTCACACACGCTCTCGCCACTTACCGCCATGTACACATCATGTATCTCGACAACCTTCAAGTGGAAGCCTGGCAAGGGTGTTGGCCATGACCTAACTAACCACACAAGTCTCTCGTCCAGGTTTATCGCCTATTCGGGTTCCATCCGCAAGGAGATCCGGCCGGGGTGTCGGTCACGGCCCCAAACGATGTGTGCAGGGTTCCCAAGTCCACCATCCGGGTGCCACTTGGTACACCGGGCCACTGTGCCTAGTCTGTCCCAAGCCCACGTGTACCGGGTGCCACTTGGTAGACTACTAACACTACCTACAAACACCAGAAACTAGTTGCAACTCATGGACAGAGATCAAGTTGATTAATAAGTCGAGAGAGCTTGGAGTGCCCGGAGCCCAATGTGTGGTAGTAACTCTTCATGGATCACAAACACAGAACTCAGTTCCTAAGGACGGTTTCAATGAGACAACTCTCCATGTACTCCTACATGGCCTCTCACCGCTACCTTTACCAAATCGTGTTCACCCACTTAGCTCACACACAGTAGGATATGTTCATCACCATTCCAATTCATCCCCGATGAGTCAGACCTGAAACAACTCTAAACAATAGCAGGCATGACAAACAAGCATGAATGAGTAGGCACATCAAGGCTCAAACAATTCCTACTCATGCTAGTGGGTTTCATCTATTTACTGTGGCAATGACAGGTCATGCAGAGGAAAGGGGTTCAACTACCGCAGCACATAACAGTTGAAACGTTGTTGTCCTAATGCAGTAAAAGAGAGCAGGAGCGACAGAGTGGGATTGTATCGGAATGAACAAGGGGGTTTTTCTTGCCTGGCACTTCAGAAGATGATATAGCTCTTCATCGGTGTCATCGAACTCATCGTCGGAACACGTCTATCGAGAGGGAACAACACCAACAAACAGAGAAGGAACACAATCAATGCAATGCAACAATATGACGCATGAATGCGACATGGCAATATGCTGTGATTTGAGCTAATGCAACTAGCAACAAGTTAAATGAAGTTGGGTTGAACCCTAGGTTCAAATTCAAACTTCTTATGTGAAGCTTTAAATGCCATTTATATGATTTGGCCTAAAT
>NW_025272109.1:0-1371 GCF_018294505.1 Triticum aestivum | reverse complement strand
ACGATGTTGGACAAGCTTCTCCTCAATTGGTGCTACCCCAACTCTATCTCGTATATCATCATTCCGGACTCGATCCTTCCTCGTGTGGCCACACATCCATCTCAACATACGCATCTCCGCCACACCTAACTGTTGAACATGTCGCCTTTTAGTCAGCCAACACTCCGCGCCATACAACATTGCGGGTCGAACCGCCGTCCTGTAGAACTTGCCTTTTAGCTTTTGTGGCACTCTCTTGTCACAGAGAATGCCAGAAGCTTGGCGCCACTTCATCCATCCGGCTTTGATTCGATGGTTCACATCTTCATCAATACCCCCATCCTCCTGCAACATTGACCCCAAATACCGAAAGGTGTCCTTCCGAGGTACCACCTGGCCATCAAGGCTAACCTCCTCCTCCTCACAGCTAGTAGTACTGAAACCGCACATCATGTACTCGGTTTTAGTTCTACTAAGCCTAAACCCTTTTGATTTCAAGGTTTGTCTCCATAACTCTAACTTCCTATTTACCCCCGTCCGACTATCGTCAACTAGCACCACATCATCCGCAAAGAGCATACACCATGGGATATCTCCTTGTATACCCCTTGTGACCTCATCCATCACCAATGCAAAAAGATAAGGGCTCAAAGCTGACCCCTGATGCAGTCATATCTTAATCGGGAAGTCATCGGTGTCGACATCACTTGTTCGAACACTTGTCACAACATTATTGTACATGTCCTTGATGAGGGTAATGTACTTTGCTGGGACTTTGTGTTTCTCCAAGGCCCACCACATGACATTCCGCGGTATCTTACCATAGGCCTTCTCCAAGTCAATGAACACCATATGCAAGTCCTTCTTATGCTCCCTATATCTCTCCATAAGTTGTCGTACCAAGAAAATGGCTTCCATGGTCGACCTCCCAGGCATGAAACCAAACTGATTTTTGGTCACGCTTGTCATTCTTCTTAAGCGGTGCTCAATGACTCTCTCCCATAGCTTCATTGTATGGCTCATCAGCTTAATTCCACGGTAATTAGTACAACTCTGAACATCCCCCTTGTTCTTGAAGATTGGTACTAATATACTCCGTCTCCATTCTTCTGGCATCTTGTTTGCCCGAAAAATGAGGTTGAAAAGCTTGGTTAGCCATACTATCGCTATGTCCCCGAGACCTTTCCACACCTCAATGGGGATACAATCGGGGCCCATCGCCTTGCCTCCTTTCATCCTTTTTAAAGCCTCCTTCACCTCAGACTCCTGGATGCGCCGCACAAAACGCATGCTGGTCTCATCAAAGGAGTCATTCAGTTCAATGGTAGAACTCTCATTCTCCCCATTGAACAGCTTGTCGAAGTACTCCCGCCATCTATGCTTAATCTCTTC
>NW_025272108.1:0-1371 GCF_018294505.1 Triticum aestivum | reverse complement strand
ACAACCTTTCCTTACGAAAACTGGTAAGGAAACTTGTTTTGACATCCATCTGCCAGATTTCATAAATGCAGCTAATGCTAACATGATTCCGACGGACTTAAGCATCGCTACGGATGAGAAAATCTCATCGTAGTCAACTCCTTGAACTTGTGGAAATACTCTTTGCCACAAGTCGAGCTTCATAGACGGTAACATTACCGTCCACGTCCGTCTTCTTCTCAAAGATCCATTTATCTCGGATTTCATGGCTTCTAACCATTTGTCGGAATATGGGCCCACCATCGCTTCTCCATAGCTCGTAGGTTCAGTATTGTCCAACAACATGATATCTCAGACAGGATCACGTACCACTCTGAAGTAGCACGCATCCTCGTCGTCCTACGAGGTTTGGTGGTGACTTGATCCGAAGTTTCATGATCACTATCATAAGCTTCCACTTCAATTGGTGTAGGTGCCACAGGAATAACTTCCTGTGCCTTGCTACACACTAGTCGAAGTGACGGTTCAATAACCTTATCAAGTCTCCACCATCCTCCCACTCAATTCTTTCGAGAGAAACTTTTCCTCGAGAAAGGACTCGTTTCTAGAAGCAATTACTTTTGCTTCCAGATCTGAAATAGGAGGTACACCCAGCTGTTTTGGGTTTTCTATGAAGATGTATTTATCCGCTTTGGGTTCGAGCTTATCAGCCTGAAACTTTTTCACATAAGCATCGCAGCCCCAAACTTTTAAGAAACGACAACTTAGGTTTCTCTAAACGGTGTCGTATCAACGGAATTGCGTGGTGCCCTATTTAAAGTGAATGCGGTTGTCTCTAATGCCTAACCCATAAACGATAGTGGTAATTCGATAAGAGACATCATGGTATGCACCATATCCAATAGGGTGTAGTTATGATGTTCGGACACACCATCACACTATGGTGTTCCAGGCGGTATTAATTGTGAAACACTTTCCACAATGTCTTAACTGTGTGCCAAACTCGTAACTCAGATACTCATCTCTATGATCATATCACAGACATTTTATCCTCTTGTCACGACGATCTTCAACTTCACTCTGAAATTACTTGAACCTTTCAATAATTCAGACTTGTGTTTCATCAAGCAAATACACTCAGCATCTACTCAAACCATCTGTGAAGTAAGAACATAACGATATCCACTGCATGCCTCAGCACTCATTGGACTGCATACATCAAAATGTATTACTTCCAATAAGTTGCTCTCTTGTTTCATCTTACTGAAAACGAGGCCTTTCAGTCATCTTGCCCATGTGGTATGATTTGCATGTCTCAAGTGATTCAAAATCAAGTGAGTCCAAACGATCCATCTGCATGGAGTTTCTTCATGCATATATACCAATAGACAT
>NW_025272107.1:0-1371 GCF_018294505.1 Triticum aestivum | reverse complement strand
AGGCACAATCTCAACTTGGATAGTTGTAATTGAGGGGGAGGGACAATGCTTCGGTGCGTTAAGGCACCTACCTTTATGTCTATGACATGTGGGTCCAACAGATGGCTGGCCCACATGTCAGTGACCCAAAGGCAGGTGCCTTAAGCTGTGTCCGAGGGGGAGTGTTAAACATTGTATTCTCTATGTATATACACGGTGTTTGTATAAACCGTGTGTATCACGTTAGAGGCGTGCGTATATCGTGTTGTGTTGGTTAGGCAGGTAGGATCGATCTCTCTTGACGTTGTAGTTATCCCGTAGATAGATGAGATCGATCATAACCTCCCGATCTCTGTGTAATCTCTTCGGCCTTGTGCCTATTTAACTCGCACGCGCCCCTGCCTAGCGGTATGCGTTTAACCCATCTTTTCACATTCAATTCTGCCATTAGTGCTCAGTACCAAGCAGCTGCAAAACACTGTTCTCATTGGTGCTTGGGTATGGACACACGGGCGCTCGTGCTCTAGTCAGTCGGTCAGTCTCTCTCACGCGTGCCTTGCATTTCGACTGGATGCCAAGGCAATCTTGAATGGTGTGTCTTGGTAAATGGAAAACATATCACGGACGTGCCGACAGGCATCAAACTAAAACTTGTACTACTCAAATTTGTACAACAAATTAAGGCGGACACTACATTTTTCTCTCATTAGTATTTGGATTTTTATATAAGAAAGTAAAACTAGTCTAGTCTAGTCCTCGCCGCCCGTTGTCCGTGTTCCACGTCCCACTCTTCATCTGAAGGGGGCACGTCCGTGTCCCACCTCCTACCCTTCCTTCGTCGAGCCGTCGACATCGCTAGTGGAGGTGAGGTTGACGATAGACGTATCGGCCTTGACCTCGCTGCGGCCCGGTGCGAACGACGTCAAACTATTAATGCTGGGAGCGTTCCCGACGTCATAGCCTGTGTTGCCTCCATGTCTGTCTCCGCCGTGATCTTCTTGAACAAGTGGTCGCACCCTGCCGCCGCGCTGATTGAATGATGCACCTTTGACCTTGATGCTACAGTGCCGGGTTATGTCCGCTCTACTGAATGTGGCACCCAAGCGGAGGCACGGTTGGAGCAGAGGCACCAGAGAGGATGTTTGGTGGGGCCGAGCAAGCGCACCGGACATGGCATGAGTCCGAACGCCAGCAAACCACCCTGGGTTTGGTGCTGGTTTGCAGGATTTCAGACGCTTGGACACATTCGCGGACATTTGTGCCACGACATTGTGGGGCAAAAAACATACAGACACCACGGCCAAATGTGTAGGGGCTATTTGCTGTATAGCTTTGGAGGTGCCCCAAGTATGTTTTGTTTTCTGTCCCTTTTTCTAATTGCAAGAGATTCCA
>NW_025272106.1:0-1371 GCF_018294505.1 Triticum aestivum | reverse complement strand
TCTCAACCCCATTATGAACCCGGTGATTCACTTTTTTTGGTATGTGTTATAGTAACGATATCTCTGCTGCTAATACTTTAGGGAAAAAGTAATTTGCCACGGCTGCAAAAATTGCTGCCATGACAGCGTGTGCATATTTAATATATAAACACATAAAGTACTTGTTGATTAAAAAGTTGTATATGAAATGCCAAATTTGGAAGACATGCATGGTCTAGCTTTTACGGCGGCCTCTCGATCCTGGGTGACTAGTCCGAACTGTTGAATTTCCCTTCGACGAATATGTGACTTGTCATAATGAAGATCATAAAATGTCATTAAAGATTATATGAATATATATAATAAGGAAAATTTGTAGTACATCAACTTAGATACCAAACATATGAACAGGCAACATCTAGCGATAGTGGCGCATAGCAAACATAATAAACCTTCGGGCTGATAGAACCTGCATATGAGCGTTTATGAGCAGAAGGGCACATTTTTATGTCGTGCCAGAATAATCATGTTTCCATGCATACGTTGAATAACTAACAAGTTAATGACCCCACAATAGTAGGTCGCATTCAGCATGTATCTTAAGAACTTAAGTAGAAGGTACACAAAAGGTATGCCAACTCTAGACAACGAAGTCCGGGACAGTCTTAAAAACGACCAAGTATTGTTATACAAAACACGACGACTTCGTTGTTACTGGTTCACTTCTGGGATGCGGATCTCTTGTGCCCGAACAACAAAGGGACACCTTCTCGCATGTAGGCCTTCTGGGCGACGAAGGGCCACCTTCTTGCACGAGCTGTTCTGGGACACTGATTTCTTTTGCCCGGACAACGAATGGCCACATTCTCGCATTAGAGCAGGGAATAGGTCGGGGACCTCCTCATGCCATTTCTGTTGCTGATACCATCGCTCCTCATCAGTTTCTTTCCTTCTATAGAAGGCCTCGTTCGGTTCCATTACATCCTTGATGATGATCCTGGAAAGGGTTTGTCGGATTTATCTAAACTCTACTATGCAATTATCGGGTGTGATTTCCTCATGTATTTTACCGCGTGAACTCATCATGTGGTCATCTTGTGGCTGTTGAAGCCAACAAAAGTTTGTGTTATGGGTGAAGCTTGTAAGCTGGCGTTCTTTTTCCTCTGGGTCCCCGACTTGAAGTATCCTCCATTTGTATTGTAGTCATAGAGAGTGCATCCATAAATGAAGACTTATATTTAAAAACGGAGGGAGTATGCAGGCAGGCAGGAACAAACTGAGGCATCAGCGTTAGCTAAGAGGGTGCTTGAATATGTTTTAGTCCCATGACTAAAAGTAATGGGACTAAAACTTGCTAGCCACACCCATGTTTGGATACAAATACTAAATAGA
>NW_025272105.1:0-1371 GCF_018294505.1 Triticum aestivum | reverse complement strand
TAATCTTGGAAGTGGTGCCTATATACATGATCATTGCCTTGGATATCGTGATAATTATTTGCTTTTCTATCAATTGCCCAACAGTAATTTGTTTACCCACCGTTGCTATTTTCTCGACAGAAGAATCTAGTGAAAACTATGCCCCCCTGTCTATTTTGTATCATATATTAAAACCAAAAATACCTTGCTGCAATTTTCTTTTATTTATTTTATTTTGTATTTTTGTTAGATCTATTTATCAAAACCTATACAATTTAATCTTTCTCTTGACTGTTGAGAGATTGACAACCCCTCTACGCACTGCGTTGAAAGTATTTGTTGTTTGTGTGCAGGTATTGTTTACATAGTGTTGCTTGGTTTTTCTACTGGATTGATAACCTTGTTTTCATAACTGAGGGAAATACTTATCTCTACTGTACTGCATCATCCCCTCCTCTTCGGGGAAATCCCAACGGAGCTCATAAGTAGCATAGCTCTCATGAATTTTCAGGGATTTAAACGGCAGCAAACCACATGCTGCCGGCCACCCCTCCCCGACTCCCGCTCACCCTCTTAGTTGTGCGCGCAAGGCCTGGAAATAGACCGAAGACAACTGGCAGGCACTTCCAGCCCTTCCCGTCTAAGATTTTATGTGGCCGCCGCCCCGTTCTTGAATTTCGGCATAAACCCTTGGAAATGCGGGAAATGCACAGAAAGTAGATGGCGGCCCCAAAAAACCCTGGACCTGCCACATGTCTTTCAGCGGGCTCGCATGAATGCAGAAAATGTTTGGAGGCCAATAGAGGAACATGCCCACACCCCTTTCATAAACCGAATGCATCCCCGCTACAAAGCTAGATCTCTTGTGGGAGAAGGTCCCGTTTCCACACAACGTCCGTGAAGGCATATTCGAAACGGTATCTGATTTTTACCACAGCCTCCACGGGCCGTGTGAAGATGTCGCGCCAGATCCCGTCAATTTCCGGGGATTTAAACGGCAGCAAACTGCACGTCGACGGCCTTCCCATCCCCCCCCGGTAAACCCACCCTCTCGATTGTGTGTGTAGGGCCTAGGCATGGACCGAAGACCGTGGGCAGGGACTCCTAGCACTACTAGGAAAAGGGGCTTTTACCCCGGTTCATAAGGGCCTTTAGTCCCGGTTCAGGAACCGGGATTAAAGGGTCGTTACTAATGCCCTAGCCCTTTAGTCCCGGTTCTTACACGAACCGGGACTAAAGGCCGTCCACGTGGCCGGTGCGGGGAGCCCAGGCAGGAGGGCCTTTGGTCCCGGTTGGTGCCACCAACCGGGACCAATAGGCATCCACGCGTCAGCACCTGGCAGGAGCTGAGGTTTTTATTTTTTTTGAAAGGGGGCGGGGGGCGGTTTGGGG
>NW_025272104.1:0-1371 GCF_018294505.1 Triticum aestivum | reverse complement strand
TTCTACGATCTGATCGTGGAGGAGAGTATTTGAGTTACGAGTTTGGCCTTCAGTTAAAACAATGTGAAATAGTTTCACTACTCACGCCACCTGGAACACCATAGTTTAATGGTGTGTCCGAACGTCATAACCGTACTTTATTGGATATAGTGCAATCTATGATGTCTCTTACCAATTTACCACTATCGTTTTAGGGTTATGCATTAGAGACAGCTACATTCACGTTAAATAGGGCACCATCAAAATCCGTTGAGACGACGCCTTATGAACTGTGGTTTGGCAAGAAACCAAAGTTGTCGTTTCTTAAAGTTTGGGGTTGCGATGCTTATGTGAAAAAGTTTCATCCTGATAAGCTCAAACCCAAATCGGAGAAATCTGTCTTCATAGGATACCCAAAGGAGACAGTTGGGTACACCTTCTATCACAGATCCGAAGGCAAGACATTCGTTGCTAAGAATGGATCCTTTCTAGAGAAGGAGTTTCTCTCGAAAGAAGTGAGTGGGAGGAAAGTAGAACTTGATGAGGTAACTGTACCTGCTCCCTTATTGGAAAGTATTTCATCACAGAAATCTGTTCCTGTGACTCCTACACCAATTAGTGAGGAAGTTAATGATGATGATCATGTAACTTCAGATCAAGTTACTACCAAACCTTGTAGGTAAACCAGAGTAAGATCCGCACCAGAGTGGTACGGTAATCCTGTTCTGGAGGTTATGTTACTAGACCATGACGAACCTACGAACTATGAAGAAGCGATGGTGAGCCCAGATTCCGCAAAATGGCTTGAGGCCATGAAATCTGAGATGAGATCCATGTATGAGAACAAAGTATGGACTTTGATTGACTTGCCCAATGATCGGCGAGCCATTTAGATTAAATGGATCTTCAAGAGGAAGACAGTGATAGTAGTGTTACTATCTACAAAGCTAGAATTGTCGCAAAAGGTTTTCGACGAGTTCAAGGTGTTGACTACGATGAGAGTTTCTCACTCGTATCTATGCTTAAGTCTGTCCGAATCATGTTAGCAATTGCCGCATTTTATGAAATCTGGCAAATGGATAAACAAAACTACATTCCTTAATGGATTTATTAAAAAAGGAGTTGTATATGATGCAACCAGGAGGTTTTGTCAATCCTAAAAGTGCTAACAAAATATGCAAGCTCCAGCGATCCATTTATGGACTGGTGCAAGCATCGGAGTTGGAATATACACTTTGATAAGTTGATCAAAGGATATAGTTTTATACAGACTTGCGGTGAAGCCTGTATTTACAAGAAAGTGAGTGGGAGCACTACAACATTTCTGATAAGTATATGTGAAAGACATATTGTTGATCGGAAATAATGTAGAATTATTCTGCAAAGCATAAA
>NW_025272103.1:0-1371 GCF_018294505.1 Triticum aestivum | reverse complement strand
AACAGCGGTTGATACTCCGCTCGTTGTAGCGTACACCACGTACGAAGCGAGTGCGTACAACGGAAAATAACCTGCAAAGGCGAAACAGTTTTGTCATTAAAAACAACATCATTTCTACATAGCCAAAGCGACCATAGTAAGGCATACGCTCCCACCCTTATTAGCGTTTTGTACCTATTTGAAATACCGTCCAGCCAATGACCAAAAATATTGGCAACACTTGTGGGCGGATACAAATTTGACGCTATTTGGATGGCTGGCCACGTAGAACGCGCAAACTTACAGTGAAAAAAGAGGTGTTTAATCGTCTCGTCGTGAGTACAAAAACAACACTTCTTACTTCCCGACCAGTTGCATCTTGCAAGGTTGTCTTTTGTTAGCACAACTCCCCTACGGAGATACCACATGAATATTTTGACTTTAAGTGGTACCTTCGCTTTCCAAATTTTTTTGTTATTTCTCATCGGTACCTCAGAGTGCGTGAGTGCACGATACA
The DNA here is from genome assembly GCF_018294505.1 of Triticum aestivum. Classification (NCBI taxonomy): domain Eukaryota; kingdom Viridiplantae; phylum Streptophyta; class Magnoliopsida; order Poales; family Poaceae; genus Triticum; species Triticum aestivum. Next base: position 875 of record NW_025272103.1, on the reverse strand, counting down.
TAGAGTCTACTGTGAAAGACCCCGATGTAGTAAGGTTCCAGCGAAACACATCACGACCTTGTGTCATGATAATCGAATCCAGACGGGACAATAGATTATTCCATGACATAAGTCTGGTGCCAATCAAATCCCGCCTAAACGAAATATTTGGCGGGGATGAGCTGAGCAGTTGCGCAATAGTATTATTCTTATCGCGTGCAATGTTGTATAGGGCTGGGTATTGTTCTCGGAGGCTAGCATTGCCTAGCCAGATGTCTTCTCAAAAACGAATCTCCAACCCGTCCTTTATCGCAAAAGACCCAAAGCGAAAGAGATGTTTCTTTGCCTCCATTAGGCCGGCCCAAAAGTGCTAGTCTCCGGGTTTCCAATATACCTGAGACACCGCCTTTTGGCCTATATACTTATTGCGCAGCATGGTTTGCCAAACACCATCCTCAGTAATAAGTTTGAACAACCATTTACTAAGTAGGGCCTCATTCTTGACCTGCAGGTCATGAATACCGAGGCCGCCCTGGTCTTTCGGCCTACAAACCACACTCCATTTGGCCAGCCTATATTTTTTCTTTTCACCATCTCCTTGCCAAAAGAACCTGGACCTAAAATAGTCCAGTCTTTGCAAGACCCCTTTTGGGAGCTGGAAGAATGAAAGCATATAGAGAACCATATTTGTGAGGACAGAGTTTATTAAAACCAGTCGTCCTCCAACCGAGAGCAACTTGCCTTTCCAGCTGCTCAAGCGTTTCTCTAGCCGCTCCTCTACATGCTTCCACTCCGCAATGGTGAGACGCCGATAATGAATTGGTATTCCCAAATATTTGTCAGGACCCCGACTCAATGCCACATCGATCTAGCATGTAACACCTCATATCACTTTG
>NW_025272102.1:0-1371 GCF_018294505.1 Triticum aestivum | reverse complement strand
TGATTCACGGATGCAAACAGTAGTAGCAATAAGTAAAGACTTAAAAGTCGGAAAAACAATACGATATTGTAGGTAAAGACTTTGGGGTAGTAAAAAAGAAGACTCCAAGGTAGGTGAAGTCAGTCAAGGGAAATAAAACTACACTCCCTCGGTTTCTAGATATATGTCTTTCTACTACATACAAAGCAGAGTGGGTGAATCTACACTCTAAAATGCATCTACATACATCCGTATGTGATTTATAATGAAATCTCTACATTTATACTTTCCCGTTTCTAAATATAAGTTTTTTTAAGAGATTTTGATATGGACTACATATGGATGTATATAGATACAGTTTAGAGTGTAGATTCACTCGTTTTTGCTCCGTGTAGTCTATATTAAAATATCTAAGAGCATCTACAGTCGGGCATCCTAAACCTGCCTCAAACGCCCAGGTGGCCCGTCCGGTCACTGACTGTTCACGAAAATGTTACTCAGTGGGGCACCTTAAACGGGCCTCAGACGCCCAGACTGTCCGGCACCCTTCATATCCAGCCCAAGTATCGGCCGCCCCCGTCACATCAGCCCGGCCCACCCTGACCCTACTCCGTCCCCACAAATATCCCCAATCCGGAAACTCTAGGTCACTCCGCTCTAGCTCTGTCTCTTCTTCTCCCCTCCGAGTTCTTCAATTCGATCCATTCGACAGCTGTGACGACCCCGGCGAACATGTTGAGCGTCGGCAGCCGCTCTGACTCCGACATTGACATCGACAAGGAGCTCCCCCTCCGCATTGCACTCGAGAGGTCCAAGGTGGGCATGAGGGCAGTTCGAGATCGGCTCCCTCGCCTCTTCCCCGCTGACTCAGCGAGGGCGCCGGCTCTGGCTCCTCCCGGCTCGCGCGCAGCTCCGCGAGGGCTGCGCAGTCCCTGCCTCCCCCACGACGGCCCCTGTCGGCTCTCGGCCCGGTTGTTGCTCCCCTGCGTGGGCAGCGTTGGGTGCTTGTGCCCGCCCATCCAGCTCGGACGCGCGCCGAAGTAGGAGGCGCGCGCCGCCCGCCGCGAGAGGCAGAGGGAAAAGGAGAGGGGCGCGTCGGAGAGCTCTGTCTGCCGCCACCGCAGGTTACCTGTGGAGCCTGACGAGGACGAGCGGCTCCTCGCTTGGGTTTTACCGTCGGTCGCTTACGACGGCGGAGACGGACGCTCGGCAGCTCTGTCGGAAAAAACGCAAAGGCTCTCCGGCGTGCCATCGAGCAGTCTGAGCGCGAGGCCAAGAAGTAGGCGACGGAGGTGAACAATTGTGCCATCCTATGTTTGATTCTGTGTGCGTTGACTGATCTACATAGTTTGATCGACGTTGCATGGTTTAGTATCGATATATAGGGGTTCT
>NW_025272101.1:0-1371 GCF_018294505.1 Triticum aestivum | reverse complement strand
ATTTATATGAGTAATATCTTTTATGGTCATGCACCCTTGAAGAGTGGTCTATTTTTATTGAATCTCGATAGTAGTAATACACATATTCATAATGTTGAAGCCAAAAGATGCAGAGTTGATAATGAAAGTGCAACTTATTTGTGGCACTGTCGTTTAGGTCATATCGGTATAAAGCGCATGAAGAAACTCCATACCGATGGACTTTTGGAACCACTTGATTATGAATCACTTGGTACTTGCGAACCGTGCCTCTTGGGCAAGATGACTAAAACACCATTCTCCGGTACTATGGAGAGAGCAACAGATTTGTTGGAAATCATACATACCGATGTATGTGGCCCGATGAATATTGAGGCTCGTGGCGGATATCGTTATTTTCTCACCTTCACAGATGATTTAAGCAGATATGGGTATATTTACTTAATGAAACATAAGTCTGAAACATTTGAAAAGTTCAAAGAATTTCAGAGTGAAGTTGAAAATCATCGTAACAAGAAAAAAGTTTCTACGATCTGATCGTGGAGGAGAATATTTGAGTTACGAGTTTGGCGTACATTTGAAAAACTGTGGAATAGTTTCGCAACTCACGCCACCCGGAACACCACAGCGTAATGGTGTGTCCGAACGTCGTAATCGTACTTTACTAGATATGGTGCGATCTATGATGTCTCTTACTGATTTACCGCTATCATTTTGGGGATATGCTTTAGAGACGGCCGCATTCACGTTAAATAGGGCACCATCAAAATCCGTTGAGACGACGCCTTATGAACTGTGGTTTGGCAAGAAACCAAAGTTGTCATTTCTTAAAGTTTGGGGCTGCGATGCTTATGTGAAAAAACTTCAACCTGATAAGCTCGAACCCAAATCGGGGAAATGTGTCTTCATAGGATACCCAAAGGAAACTGTTGGGTACACCTTCTATCACAGATCCGAAGGCAAAACATTCGTTGCTAAGAATGGATCATTTCTAGAGAAGGAGTTTCTCTCGAAAGAAGTGAGTGGGAGGAAAGTAGAACTTGACGAGGTAACTGTACCTACTCCCTTACTGGAAAGTAGTTCATCACAGAAAACTGTTTCAGTGACACCTACACCAGTTAGTGAGGAAGCCAATGATAATGATCATGAAACTTCAGATCAAGATACTACTGAACCGCGTAGATCAACCAGAGTAAGATCCGCACCAGAGTGGTACGGTAATCCTGTTCTGGAGGTCATGCTACTAGATCATGATGAACCTACGAACTATGAAGAAGCGATGGTGAGCCCAGATTCCGTAAAGTGGCTTGAAGCCATGAAATCTGAGATGGGATCCATGTATGAGAACAAAGTATGGACTTTGGTTGACTTGCCCGATGATCGGCAAGCAAT
>NW_025272100.1:0-1371 GCF_018294505.1 Triticum aestivum | reverse complement strand
GGGGGGGAGGCCGAAGAAGCCCACCAATAAAAAAATGAGAGAAAATGAGAGAAGGGACAATGTTTCTATCCTTTTTCCACACTTGTGCTTCAAAGTAGCACCATGATCTTCATGATAGAGAGTCTCCTATGTTGTCACTTTCATATACTAGTGGGAATTTTTCATTATAGAACTTGGCTTGTATATTTCAATGATGGGCTTCCTCAAAATGCCCTAGGTCTTCGTGAGCAAGCAAGTTGGATGCACACCCACTTAGTTTCTTTGGTTGAGCTTTCATACACTGTAGCTCTAGTGCATCTGTTGCATGGCAATCCCTACTCACTCACATTGATATCTATTAATGGGCATCTCCATAGCCCGTTGATACGCCTAGTTGATGTGAGACTATCTTCTCTTTTTTGTCTTCTCCACAACCACCATTCTATTCCACATATAGTGCTATGTCCATGGCTCACGCTCATGTATTGCGTGAAGATTGAAAAAGTTTGAAAATACTAAAATATGAAACAATTGCTTGGCTAAAACCGGGGTTGTGCATGCTTTAAATATTTTGTGTGATGAAGATAGAGCATAGCCAGACTATATGATTTTGTAGGGATAACTTTCTTTAGCCATGTTATTTTGAGAAGACATGATTGCTTTGTTAGTATGCTTGAAGTATTATTGTTTTCATGTCAATATGAACTTTTATCTTGAATCATTGGATGCTTGATACGTCTCCAATGTATTTATAATTTTTGATTGTTCCATACTATTATATTACCCATTTTGGATGTTTATGGGCTTTACTTTACACTTTTATATCATTTTTGGGACTAACCTACTAACCTGAGGCCCCGCCCGAATTGCTGTTTTTTTGCCTATTTCAGTGTTTCGAAGAAAATGAATATCAAACGGAGTCCAAACGGAATGAATCCTTCGGGGGCGATCTTTTTGGAACAAACACAACCCAGGAGACTTGGAGTGGACGTCAAGAAGCAGCCGATGCGGCCACAAGGGTGCAAGGCACGCCCTATGCGGGTGGGCGCGCCTCCCACCCTTGTTGGGTTGGCATAGATTGAGATTAGGATTTGTCACTCCGAGTATCAGAGAGGTATCTTTGGGCCCTCTCGGTAATACACATCATAAGAAGCCTTGCAAGCAAAGTGACTAATGAGCTAGTTGCAGGATGATGTATTACAGAACGAGTAAAGGGACTTGCCGGTAATGAGATTGAACTAGGTATGAAGATACCGACAATCGAATCTCAGGCAAGTAACATACCGATGGACAAAGGCAATTACGTATGTTGTCATAACGGTTCGATCGATAAAGATCTTCTTAGAATATGTAGGAGCCAATATGGGCATCTAGGTTCCGCTATTGGTTATT
>NW_025272099.1:0-1371 GCF_018294505.1 Triticum aestivum | reverse complement strand
AAAAATTGGCTTTTCGCAAAAACTGAAATCATAGAGCTTTCCACCAGCCATATATGCATGTAGTATAGCCTATTCTTTCGTTACTCTCTATGTGTTACATTGCCAGCATATTCCATGTGCTGACCCGTTTTCGGGCTGCAACTTTTCATGTTGCAGACTTTTCAGACGACGAGTAAGTGGTACGTTAGGGTTACGATTTCCTATACTCAACTTTGCCGTTGGTGTTGATGGGAATCCACAACCTTGTTGCTTCCGCTATATTTTGGATTGAGGTAATAGTTTTTACGTTACTTTATACATGTGATTTACCTCTGTTATAAATCCTTCGAGTACTGTGTGTGTCAGCATACCGATCCAGGGATGACACGAAAGCACAGAGACTTGATCCATTCGGGTCGGGTCGCTACAAGATGGTATCAGAGCACATGTTGACTGTAGGACGTGACCCTAGAAATTGGCAAGCCCATAGCAAAGATTTTTCTCTACAACTTTCCCTTTCAAAAAGATCTTTTACCTCTCTTCTCTTCTGAGCTTATTCAAAAATTTCCTTTAGTGAGAGCATACCCTTTTCCCTTTTGACCACTCGAAGATTTGACTGATAAGACCACTCCAAGGAGACAAGATATCGGACAACTAAGACCATTTGGAATGAAGAGGATTTTACCGTGTAAATGGAAACTACAACTGTTGAAGACTCCGAAGACTTGGAGAATTTGAAGGCTTTGAAGAATTTCCGGATTTGTATGACCTAGGAAGGCACCCCTTATGGAACTTGGCAGACTATGAAACCTGTCAATACCCGGGATCGAGGTGTATCGGAGAAGGACCGGAACATGGAGCATTAGAACTCAAAGTTTTGTCAAGAAAACTCTAAGACAGGAGATATCAATCATGAAATGAAAGCTCATGGCAGTAACATGGGCATAGACATGGCTAACGATGGTGTTATTGCCCGCCTATTCTATTGTCACCATGCGGAGTTAAGCGTGCAGATGCATGGAAAAATTGAATGGTAGAACGCTGATGGAGCATCTATCTGCAAACGTTGGAGTGTTAACCTTAGCTGGTGTATTCACCAGGATCTGGATGTGTTACATCAGGAAGTTAAGATGGACCTACAAGAAGCAATATTTGACAATAAGGCAATTGGTGAAGAACTCAGGACCCAGAAGCTGAAAGTAGACAAGATGAAGGAGCAAAACATCGAGATACCGGAGATTTGACAGTAACTGAAGGACAGTAGGATCATGGATCATGTCAAGGATGTTGAAACCGGCAGTTGGAACGTAACTCCAGAAATATTGAAGGACGTCGCGAGAGACTTCGCGTCAACAGAGATGATCTGGCAAAAGAACTTGAGCAGGACAAGCA
>NW_025272098.1:0-1371 GCF_018294505.1 Triticum aestivum | reverse complement strand
AAGACGATATGATCAAATGAGTGAGGACTTGACAAGATCCTAACTTATCAATCGAAGGGTGCACCGAAATAAGGACTAGGTAGCACGATCAGTCTTAGAAGGATGATTCGAAAACCAACATACTAAGAATGAAATTATTATCCTTTAACTACCAAGCAACAGAGTTGCTAGCAGTATTGATTTCACACATCACAATTCATTTGTCGGTATTCCGGTTGCATCAACACGAGGGCCGAGGAATGAACAGTGATGGCAAGAAGTATCACTGTACCAAGAGTTCATGGGATGGTGTGCAATTCCTATAACAATCTCGATATAAAATATGTAATACTCCAAGGTAGAGCAGAACCAAAAGCTGGATTGGCATTTGATCTGCGGAATACAACTACTTTGACCCAATCCTAGATATGGAAGAGGTACTGGAGTTTGTTTCTCCTAGTCATTCCGGAATAGAATGGCTTGACAGACCACAAGAGTCGTAGGCATCAATGAACGAACGCACGCATACTCTTGACTATCAATTGATAGACGAGGGTCAGAATGCAACTAAAGAGAACAACTCAAAGGAACATATAACTTTCTGAGTTGTGGATGCATAGATTAGTATGTCGAACCAAGTTCAACATATTTCTTCCGGATAACCCATGCAGAAAGGTAGAACTGGCAGATCACGACTTATGAATGGAGAACTCCTCAAGAGTACTCAAATTGTGATTTTTTTTTGATCCAATAAACATCTGCCATAAGTAGTTCATGGTATTTGGAAGAAGAAGATACCACGGACTTCAAGGACTATCGCAAAGGTTACTAATATCCTAAAGGCACTAGCAATTACTATCAACATGAAGTAGGTAGAGTGAATCTCGGGTTCAGAACCCAGGAGTAGAATACCTACTACTAAGTAGCATCACGGGATGCTTCCGAGAATAAAGGCCAGAATCTTCACACTAGGACACAAATCATGGCTAGACCACTAGATGATCCCCTAAGCACTTAGGGTCATAATAATAATTCCAACATATATGTCGAGGCAATAATTACCTCAACACACCGATTAGTGTGGTTAATCTGGCCCATGGGAACATCGGAAACAGAAGGAAGGGATTTGCAAATGCATCAGACTACTTAGAAACCTGGGACGACTCGGACAGCATAACGGCTGTAAATGCTCAGAAAAGATTTGAGACATTCACAAAAATGGTGGCATAACCACTCAGAAGCACAATATCAAGGTTTCGAGATCAACAATTAACATACAGAGGTAGAAACTGAACTGAGGCTTAAATCCAACAAACTTATAAGTCTACTGATTAGTAACACGTGATCCTAATAGAAAGAAGAGATAGCCTAGTTCTTAATCCCCGTAGAAGA
>NW_025272097.1:0-1371 GCF_018294505.1 Triticum aestivum | reverse complement strand
TCGCCGCCATCCACTCCCTGCCATCACCGGCCACCGTCACCATGGCCGGTACCGGGAGTTCCTCATCTGCACCTGAACAAGGTAGGTTCATCGGATCTCCTAGCCCACTCCGATCTAAGGATCTATCAGGTGGCACCTCCATGTGTGAGTGTGACGTTCATGTGCCGAGAAATCAAATTAGTAGGTGCAGCATATTATCATCATCAAATAAAGGCAAACGGATCAATATCACCGACATCCGACAGTGCAGTGTGCTGTTCTGAGCGCACCAATGGTGCCGTGTAAGCAGGGGCACACACAGTATATACGTACCTTGGAAGTATGTGCAAACTGGTTGAGCCCTTACCTCCATGAGACCGTCGACGTCGGCCACCGTGAGCTGCCACTCGCCGTCGCCGGAACCAAACGCCTCGCCGCACCCAGCCCAGTCCTCCCACGCCGCCACCTCCTCCTCGCCGACGCCCACATACTCCATCCCGACCACCCTGCAGCCGAACCTGATGCAGTCGAGCACGCCGAAGTGGCGTGTGTAGGCGTCGAGGTAGTCGGCGACCTGGCGGTGGTCCGGGAACACCTCCGTGACAGACTCCGGCCACGGGAAGTCGGAGTACTGGAACATGGGCCGTGGCGTCTGGAGCCTGGTGCACTCTGGTGCGTGCGCCCACACGCCGCCGAGGACGGTGTCCGCCTCGAAGACGGCCGGCCGACAGCCGCGCTCCAGGAGGTGCTTGCACGCCGCCAGGCCACTCAGGCCGGCGCCGACGATGGCCACCCTCTTCTTGTCCATGGCTGACCTTGTTGTGTGCGTGCGACGGTGTCACGGACTCACGCTAAGAATGGCGTCCCGCTGTGATGGCTAAGCGTGGTGGTGTTGATAGCTAATCAAGCTCTGTGTTGGGCTGGTGGCATAATGAACGAGTTTTCCTCGTCGCACCATTGCCGCCGTCTCTTTCGATGGCTTGTACACTGGATCCAGAACCACCGGTGTTAAGAAAATATCTTATATATCGCGAAGAGATTTTTTTTTCACTATATTATTGGGATATAAATTAATTAGGATCATCCCACTAATTTAGACTCTAATATAGCCGTCCCACTATTTTTTTACGAGAACCTTCCAATCTATTCATTTTCAATCATGTGAGTACAACGAACATTAAAAATAATAAAACATTCAGATTTATAGACCACCTAGCGACGGACTACAAGCACTGAAGCGAGCTGAAGACGCGCCACCGTCATCGCCCCCCCCCCCCCCCCCTTGCCAAAGCCGGACACAACTTGTTGTAGTAGGCAGTCGGGAAGTCGTCGCGTTAAGGCCCCCATAGGACCGTCAGAACAACCACCTCCGCTGATGAAGAGAAGTTTAGA
>NW_025272096.1:0-1371 GCF_018294505.1 Triticum aestivum | reverse complement strand
ATTCTCCATGTTTGTTGACTCCCTTGTATTTCTACTAGCTATAGTTTGTACTGATGGGTACTGAGAATTTTCATGGGGAAAAGTAAGGCCACCTCCTCTCATATTATGACCATCTGAGTAAGTGATTGAGGAAAAGGCGAGCTAGGCTCCCTCCTCTTATATCATGTGAGCTAGTTTGTGTGTGTTGCATGTTATTTACCATGCAAAGGAATTTACGACGATGTTAATTCATTGCATGATTACCACTCTGTCTACTACCATTCTTAATGGTTGTTAGGGCATCTCCAATGCCGTGGAACGCCCGCAAATGTCCAGACCAAAACGCCAGGACCTTTTTTTGCCATCCAACGGTGTGCCGCAAATGTCCGCACACACTTCTTGTTGTTCGAATTTTTGCAAATCGGAGGCAAACTAGGGGAGGTTTGCGGCAGTGGAGACCTCCACTAGTAGAAAACCCCCCACTAGTCCCGGTTGGTAAGGCCCATTAGTCCCGGTTTTCGAACCGGGACTAAAGGGTCGTTACTAATGCCTCTCAATTCGAAATTTTTTTTAAATTTTTTTTACTTCTAATCTCTAATCTTTAATCTCTAATCACCACGTGAATTATTTTTTTTTGAAAATTTTAACCTCTAATCTCTAATCACCACCCCTCATCACTACTCAATTTATCCTCTAATCTCTAATCACCCCTCATCATTTCTAATCATCTAACTTCCCGAACGGTCACCTATCCTCCCACTCCCCCAGCCTGAGCACGCTTAACTTTCGGGTTCTATTCTCCCTCGTTTCCAAGTCTGCACTTGTTGTTTTGCTGACAATAGTAAGATGTCAATCTTATTAACCCTCAGGAATTTTACGTGAGCATTTCACTGTTTGAATTTGAAACTATTGTTTTAAAAAATAATAATTATTTAGTAACACTAATATTTCTTGAATAATTAGTTTGACCATTGTTTGACCACAGTTTGACCACAGTTTGACCAGATTTGACCAAAACTCAAAATAACTGAAATAATTATTTAGTAACACTAATATTCTAGAATAATTAGTTTGACCATTGTTTGACCACAGTTTGAAATTTTTTCGATTTTTTCCACTCTAGATCTTAAAAGCCCCGTAACTTTTTTCTGTTAGGTTTTTGAGGATTCTAAAAATGTTTAACGGGGTTCCCCCGGTTAAATTTGGATGTAACTTTTCAAATAGATGATTTTTCATATAAAAAACTTTTTCATCCGAGTCAGTATGCAAAAGTTATGCCCATTTTACTAAATTCTAGAGAGATTTTGCAAATAAAGTTGAAATTCACATTTGCAAATTTTCCCAACAACTAGACCACATATCACCTGGGAAACTAATTTTTTTTAATTTTTT
>NW_025272095.1:0-1371 GCF_018294505.1 Triticum aestivum | reverse complement strand
AGGCAGGAGGCCTTGCCTTTTCGATCGTTGCTACTTTTGTGCTAGCCTTCTTAAGGCAAACTTGTTTAACTTATGTCTGTACTCAGATATTGTTGCTTCCGCTGACTCGTCTGTGATCGAGCACTTGTATTCGAGCCCTCGAGGCCCCTGGCTTGTATTATGATGCTTGTATGACTTATTTATGTTTTAGAGTTGTGTTGTGATATCTTCCCGTGAGTCCCTGATCGTGGTCGTACACATTTGCGTGCATGATTAGTGTACGGTCAAATCGGGGGCGTCACAAGTTGGTATCAGAGCCGACTGCCTGTAGGAACCCCCCCTTCCACACTCCTTGGCCGAAGTCGAGTCTAGTCCTTGCAAAACTTTTACTAACATGGCTGTGCGGCTTACGGGCCCACGTCGCCATTGGGTGGTACTAGGATCTTTTACTCCTCGACCTTTACTCTGGGACTCTAAACTCTCTTCTACTCGGGTTAAACGACTTTACTAACTCTAACACTAGGATCCCGTGACCGCGTTCACCCCAAAGATGGATAAGCCATAGTTGTTTCTTAGAATAGTATTTTGAACAATGCACACACTGTCATTTGACTCCTTTGAAACGTCTTTGCTTTCAGATGGAACCCACGAGGCAGGTCGTTCGCCACACGATGGCCATTGGTGCCTCGGGATCACCTGCGGTGCTAGCTGAGATGATGACCTATCTGGGTTATCGCTGGCACCCTGAGTTCACCGTCTACGAGGAGTTCCAGGACTTTAACCAGGAGCAGTACCGTGCCATCGTCCACCTCTACTCTCGGGAGTACGACTCCACTACTGTGCTGCACACCGCACATGGTGTTGGTGTGACCATCGATATGGCTGTCCATGATGCACCCTATGCTGCTCTGACACGTCTTCGTGGAGAGTATCAGGAGTTGGACACCTCCCCTTTCAGGCACATTGCTATCGCCTCTGATGTTGGTACGGAGGGATACTATACTGCTGCCTACTCCACTGTCACCCGGGAGCCCTTCTACCATCAGCACCTGGTTCTGCATGCTGATGGGCTGGATCGAGCTAACCGAGCTCTTCGCCACGAGATGTACACCACCCGTCAGCACCTTTACTGTGCTCTGACGCTACTGCACCCCTTTGTCCGGTCTGGACAGGTACCGCGTACTGCGATCTACCCAGCCAGGACCGTGATGCCCCACGGTGTTGGTTGGCCAGAGGTGGGAGGCTACTCTCCCGCACTTGGTCCTTTTCTGCCACCTGAGCACCGGGCTCTACACCTGAGTATCCGCGGCCCCCAGTCTGCTGACGTGGAGGATTATCCGTTACCTCACTACCAGCTGTCGGGCTACGATTACCTCCACAGTACCTCTTGGG
>NW_025272094.1:0-1371 GCF_018294505.1 Triticum aestivum | reverse complement strand
TTGTGTGTATGATTGAAATGCTTGGTATGTGTGGGATCTGACTATCTAGTTGTTTATCTTTAGTAGCCTCTCTTACCGGGAAATGTCTCCTAGTGTTACCGCTGAGCCATGGTAGCTTGCTACTGCTCTGGAACACTTAGGCTGGCCGGCATGTGTCCTTCTTCGTTCCTGTGTCTGTCCCTTCGGGGAAATGTCACGCTTTGAGTACCGGAGTCCTGTTAGCCCGCTACAGCCCGGTTTACCGGAGTCCTGCTAGCCCAGTGCTACAGCCCGGACCCACTTGCTGATGACCGACACGTTCGAAGCTGGGTCATGGATGCCTGTCCCTGTAAGTCTGTGCCACTTTGGGTTTACGACTAGTCATGTCAGCCCGGGCTCTTTATCATATGGATGCTAGCGACACTATCATATACATGAGCCAAAAGGCGCAAACGGTCCCGGGAAAAGGTAAGACGACACCCGTGGGAATACCGTGCGTGAGGCCGCAAGGTGATATGAGGTGTTACCAGCTAGATCGATGTGACATCGAGTCGGGGTCCTGACAGCGTTGGCATTAGAGCCGGACTGCCTGTAGGTTCTCCAAGCCAAACTGGTCGATGTTGAGTCTAGAAATTCTTTAGTTATATGTAGGGGAATTGTTTGTGGGTTGGAACGTAAGGCTCTTTTTACTCCTTATACCTTATGACTTTCTGATCTGAGTCAGTCCATTCTTCCACCGGGGGTTAAGGAATTAGGATCTATTCTCTCTATCAGGATCACGTGTTACTAATCAGTAGTACCTTATAGGTATGAAGGATACAAGCCTAGTTCAGTTCTTTTACCACATTATGTTGCCAGAATGGTTTCAGAACTTTGAAATGATGATGTTGAGTATGTACGAAATCCTTTGTCAAATGTCTCAATATCCTTTTTGAGCATTTACAGCTGTTATGCTGCCGAAATTTTGCTAGAAGTTCTAATGCCTTTGCATTATGAATGTGCTTTCAGATGGCCACTCGCGACCTCAATCAAGTGGTTCGCCTGACTCGATGCCTAGATGTACCCGGCCATACTGCTAAGTTGGTCAGGGTAATGACTGAGGCTGGATACCGCTGGTATCCTGAGTACACGGTCGAAGAGCAATTCCGGGACTTCAATCAAAGCCAGTATCTCTGCACTGTCAGGATATTTCCATCTTATCCTGGATCCACCGAGCCTCTTCACTGTTCCTATGGACTCGGGGTTACTATTGAGATGGCTGTGCAGGACGCCGCCTACTCTATGATGACCATTATGCGAGTCAGATCTGGTTTATTTCGGGACTCTGATTTCCGGTATATGCCAGGATCACTTCCGGGAGCACAAGGGTATCTTCAGGCTATCTATGCTGAC
>NW_025272093.1:0-1371 GCF_018294505.1 Triticum aestivum | reverse complement strand
CCAGACCTGATGTAAACCTTGCCATAAGTTTGGTAGGAAGATACCAAAGTAATCCCGGCAAGGAACACTGGACAGCGGTCAAGAATATCCTAAAGTACCTGAAAAGGACGAAGGACATGTTTCTCGTTTATGGAGGTGACGAAGAGCTCGTCGTAAAGGGTTACGTCGACGCTAGCTTCGACACAGATCTGGATGACTCTAAGTCACAAACTGGATATGTGTATATGTTGAATGGTGGAGCTGTAAGCTGGTGCAGCTGCAAGCAGAGCGTCGTGGCGGGATCTACATGTGAAGCGGAGTACATGGTAGCCTCGGAGGCAGCGCATGAAGCTATTTGGGTGAAGGAGTTCATCACCGACCTAGGAGTCATACCCAATGCGTCAGGGCCGATCAAACTTTTCTATGACAATACTGGAGCTATTGCCCTTGCGAAGGAGCCCAGATTTCACAAGAAGACCAGGCACATCAAGCGTCGTTTCAACTCCATCCGTGAGAATGTTCAAGATGGAGACATAGAAATTTGTAAAGTACATACGGATCTGAATGTCGCAGATCCGTTGCCTAAACCTCTCTCGCGAGCAAAACATGATCAACACCAGAACTCTATGGGTGTTCGATTCATCACAATGTAACTAGATTATTGACTCTAGTGCAAGTGGGAGACTGTTGGAAATATGCCCTAAAGGCAATAATAAAAGTGTTATTATTATATTTCTTTGTTCATGATAATAGTCTTTTATTCATGCTATAACTGTATTATCCGGAAATCATAATACACGTGTGAATACATAGACCACAATATGTCCCTAGTGAGCCTCTAGTTGACTAGCTCGTTGTGATCAACAGATAGTCATGGTTTCCTGGCTATGGACATTGGATGTCGTTGATAACGGGATCACATCATTAGGAGAATGATGTGATGGACAAGACCCAATCCTAAGCATAGCACAAAGGTCGGTTAGTTCGTTTGCTAGAGCTTTTCCAATGTCAAGTATCTCTTCCTTAGACCATGAGATCGTGTAACTCCCGGACACCGTAGGAGTTCTTTGGGTGTACCAAACGTCACAATGTAACTGGGTGACTATAAAGGTGCATTACAGGTATCTCCGAAAGTGTATGTTGGGTTGACATGGATCGAGACTGGGATTTGTCACTCCGTATGACGGAGAGGTATCTTTGGGCCCACTCGGTAATGCATCATCATAATGAGCTCAAGGTGACCAAGTGTTTGGTCACGGGATCATGCATTGCGGTACGAGTAAAGTGACTTGCCGGTAACGAGACTGAACGAGGTATTGGGATACCGACGATCGAGTCTCGGGCAAGTAACGTACCGATTGACAAAGGGAATTGTATACGGGGTTTGATCGA
>NW_025272092.1:0-1371 GCF_018294505.1 Triticum aestivum | reverse complement strand
AGTGCATATAAATTGGCTGGAAAATCAAATATGTGTCCTTGGGTGCATGCTTAGGTCCCATACAAGAAATGAGAATGAATTTCAAACACATTGGCACCGTTGATTGCTGGCAAAACATTGAGATGCCTGGTTTTTAAATTCTAGTAAATCCAAAACTCGTCTGAAATTCATGAAACTTGGCATGCTATCATGGAGCGGCATCAACATGCCGTGGTACAAATTTTGTCCCATTTGGGGCAAGTTTGGGTATATGCTTCTCACAAACCGGAGCTACTCACAACAAGCATGATGTTTTTTGGTAGGGAATGTCCCACCTTTGTGGAAGAAACGATATCCATTGCCTCTTATTGCTTTCAAAAAAAATTCTCTTGTCAACATAGAACAACAGGAGTGTTGTGTGATTTTATGTGATTTTTCTGGGTTCGTTTGGACATTTTTATGCATTAACTGAGTCTTCAATGCATTTTATGTGCATAATTTAAACTTGAACTACATGCACATGCTCCAGTGCATATAAATTGGTTGAAAAATCAAATCTGTGTCCTTGGGTGCATGCTTAGGTCCCATGCAAGAAATGGGAATTAATTTCAAACACCGGGGCACCGTTGATTGCCGGCAAAACATTGAGATGCCTGGTTTTTAAATTCTATTAAATCCAAAACTCGTCTGAAATTCATGAAACTTGGCATGCTATCATGGAGCGGCATCAACATGCCGTGGTACAAATTTTGTCCCATTTGGGGCAAGTTTGGGTATATGCTTCTCACAAACCGAAGCTTCTCACGGCAAGCATGATAGCTTTCGGTATGGAACATCCCACCTTTGTGAACGAAACGATATCCATAGCCTGTTATTGCTTTCAAAATTTTCTCTCGTGTCAACATAGAACAACAGGAGTTTTGTGTGATTTTATGTGATTTTTCGGGGTTCGTTTGGACATTTTTATGCATTAACTGAGTTTTCAATGCATTTTATGTGCATAATTAAAATTTGAACTACATGCACATGCTCCAGTGCATATAAATTGGTTGAAATAAAATTTGTGTCCTTGGGTGCATGCTTAGATCCCATGCAAGAAATGGGAATGAATTTCAAACACCGGGGCACCGTTGATTGCCGGCAAAACATTGAGATGCCTGGTTTCTAAATTCTAGTAAATCCAGAACTCGTCTGAAATTCATGAAACTTGGCATGCTATCATGGAGCGGCATCAACATGCCGTGGTACAAATTTTGTCCCATTTGGGGCAGGTTTGGGTCTATGCTTCTCACAAACCGGACCTTCTCACATCAAGCATGATGTTTTTCGGTAGGGAATGTCCCACCTTTGTGGAAGAAACGATATCCATTGCCTCTTATTGCTTTCAAAAAA
>NW_025272091.1:0-1371 GCF_018294505.1 Triticum aestivum | reverse complement strand
GATTCATGAACACCGGGGTGCATTTACGTGTCGGTCATCAACACTCACAATTTTGGCCGATTCTGGTACGTTTTCTGCACTGTTACTCACCGTTGTGGGGTCCCGGAGCGATTTCCATGATTGACGATCCCTGGGGTGCGTTTACGTGCCCGTCGTCAACCCTCACAGTTTTGGCCAATTCTGACCCGTTTCGTGAACTATTACTCAGCGTTCTGGGATCCCAAAGCGATTTCCATAGTTATTGAACCCCAAGGTGCGCTTACATGTCGGTCATCAACAGTCACAGTTTTGGCCGATTCTGGCCCGTTTTGTGGACTATTACTCACTTTTTTGGGGTCCCAGAGTTATTTCCATGATTAACGAACCCCGGGGTGCGTTTACGTGTCAGATATCAACACTCGCGGTTTTTGACGATTCTGGCCCGTTTCATGGACTATTACTCACCGTTTTGTGGTCACGAAGAGATTTCCATAGTTGTTGAACCCCAAGGTGCGCTTATGTGTTGGTCATCAACTCTCATAGTATTGGCCAATTCTGGCCCGTTTCGTGGACTATTACTGACTGTTTTGGGGTCCCGGAGTGATTTCCACGATTAACAAACCCCATGGTGCGTTTAAGTGTCGGTCATCAACATTCGTGGTTTTTGTCGATTCTGGGCCGTTTCATGGACTATTACTCACATTTTTGGGGTCCCAAAGCGATTTCCATGGATGTCGAACCCCAAGGTGCGCTTACGTATCGGTCATCAACAATCGCAGTTTCGGCCGATTCCGGCTCGTTTCTTGGACTATAACTCAGTTTTGGGCCCACGTAGTGATTTCCACGACCGACGAACACCGGTGTGTTTATGTGTCGGTCATCAACATTTGCAGTTTTGGCCGATTTTGGCCCGCTTCATGGACTATTACTCACTGATTTCAGGTCCCTGAGCAGTTTCCATGATTGACGAAACCCGGGGTGCGTTTATGTATCGTTGATCAATAACCCTAGGTTTTACCGATTCAGGGCTCTTTCATGGACTATTACTCACGGTTTTGCAGACCCAAAGCGATTTCGATGCTTGTCGAACCCCAAGATGTGCTTACGTGCTGGTCGTCAAGACTCGCAGATTAGGCCGATTCTGGCCCGTTTCCTGGGCTATTACTCAGTTTGGGGGTCCCGAAGTGATTTCCACGATTGATGAACACCGGGGTGCATTTACGTGTCGGTCATCAACACTCACAATTTTGGCCGATTCTGGTACGTTTTCTGCACTGTTACTCACCGTTGTGGGGTCCCGGAGCGATTTCCATGATTGACGATCCCTGGGGTGCGTTTACGTGCCCGTCGTCAACCCTCACAGTTTTGGCCAATTCTGACCCGTTTCGTGAA
>NW_025272090.1:0-1371 GCF_018294505.1 Triticum aestivum | reverse complement strand
GACCAGCAACTTTTGAAAGACCCAGATGACCGGCATCCGGAATGGTTTCAAGGTCGTGCCAGCTACACTCTTACCAAAGAAGAGAAGGTCATTTTTTTTGAATGCCTGAGCAGTATGAAGGTCCCGTCTGGCTTCTCGTCGAATATAAAGGGAATAATAAACATGGCGGAGAAAAAGTTCCAAAACCTGAAGTCTCACGACTGCCACGTGATTATGACGCAATTGCTTCCGATTGCTTTGAGGGGGCTCCTACCGGAAAATGTTCGAGTAGCCATTGTGAAGCTATGTGCATTCCTCAATGCAATCTCTCAGAAGGTAATCAATCCAGAAGATCTACCACGGTTACAGAACGATGTGGTCCAATGCCTTGTCAGTTTCGAGTTGGTGTTCCCACCATCCTTCTTCGATATTATGACGCACCTCCTGCTCCACCTAGTCGAAGAGATTTCCATTCTCGGTCCTGTATTTCTACACAATATGTTCCCCTTTGAGAGGTTCATGGGAGTATTAAAGAAATATATTCGTAACCGTGCTAGGCCAGAAGGAAGCATCGTCAAGGGCTATGGAAATGAGGAGGTAATTGAGTTCTGTATTGACTATGTTCCTGACCTTAAGCCGATTGGTATTCCTCAATCGCGGCACGAGGGGAGACTAAGTGGAAAAGGCAAGATCGGAAGGGAATCCACGATATGTATGGACGGTCATTCTATGACTGAAGCACACCACACAGTTCTGCAAAATTCCAGCTTGGTGGCTCCGTACTTCGAGCAACACAAGAATATTTTACGCTCGGACAACCCGGGGAAGCTTGAATCCTGGATTAGAAAGGCCCACATGGAGACTTTCGGCAGTTGGTTGCGAAAACATTTAATGAATGACAATGATGTTGGAGATCAGCTGTACATGTTGGCCAAGAAACCATCTTCGACTATAACGACTTTCCAAGGGTACGAGATAAATGGGAATACATTTTACACCATCGCCCAAGATAAAAAGAGCACCAACCAAAACAGTGGTGTCCGCTTTGATGCAGCAACCGAGAATGGGCAAATCGTCACATATTATGGTTACATAGAGGAGATATGGGAACTTGACTATGGACCCTCCTTTAAGGTCCCTTTGTTCCGGTGCAAATGGTTCAAGCTAACAGGAGGTGGGGTAAAGGTGGACGAGCAATACGGAATGACAATGGTGGATTTCAACAATCTTGGTTACCTTGACGAACCATTCGTCCTTGCCAAAGATGTCGCTCAGGTTTTTTACTTGAAGGACATGAGTAGCAAACCGAGGAAACGGAAAGATAAGAAAACGATCAGTACATCATGCGATGATCCAAAGCGCCACATTGTTCTTTCAGGGAAAAGAAACATC
>NW_025272089.1:874-1371 GCF_018294505.1 Triticum aestivum | reverse complement strand
ATGCATCTTTCAAAGCGCATCATCAATTTCCAACACGTTCTGACATCATTTGCTGTTTTCCAGTCATTTACCGATTTGTTTAGGGAGCTAAATAACGGTGAAATTGAAAATCACTACAAAATGAACTCTGAAAATATTGGAACTTGGCATGGTAATCATTTCGCCCGCATAGCATGGGCAAAAGAGTAGAGAGGGTCACGGACAAAACTAGACGCACCTCGTGTACAAACCGGACAATCTCTTTCGGAATATCAGGGTTTCGGACGAGAACTCATCTGTTACACGGGCACTTCAATGTTTTTTTAAACTTATTTGAACTCCAGCCTATTTTTGCGTTCAGTATGCATCATTCAAAGTGACGTCATCAATTTCCAACAGGTTCTGACATCATTTGCTGTTTTTCAATCATTTACCGATTTGTTTAGGGAGCTAAATGATGGTGAAATTGAAAATCACTATAAAATGAACTCTGAAAATGTTGGAACTTGGCATGGTAT
>NW_025272089.1:0-864 GCF_018294505.1 Triticum aestivum | reverse complement strand
GGTCATTTACCGATTTGTTTAGTGAGCTAAATGACGGTGAAATTGAAAATCACTACCAAATGAACTCTGAAAATGTTGGAACTTGGCATGGGAATCATTTCGCCCGCATAGCATGGGCAAAAGAGTAGAGAGGGTCACGGACAAAACTGGACGCACCTCGTGTACAAACCGGACAATCTCTTTCGGAATATCAGGGTTTCGGACGAGAACTCATCTGTTACACGGGCACTTCAATGTTTTTTAAACTTATTTGAACTCCAGCCTATTTTTGCGTTCAGTATGCATCATTCAAAGCGACGTCATCAATTTCCAACATGTTCTGACATCATTTGCTGTTTTTCAATCATTTACCGATTTGTTTAGGGAGCTAAATGATGGTGAAATTGAAAATCACTACAAAATGAACTCTGAAAATGTTGGAACTTGGCATGGTATCATCATTTCGCCCGCATAGCATGTGCAAAAGAGTAGAGAGGGTCACGGCGAAAACTGGACGCACCTCGTGTACAAACTGGACAATCTCTTTCGGAGTATCAGGGTTTCGGGCGAGAACTCATCTGTTACACAGGCACTTCAATGTTTTTTAAAGTTATTTGAACTCCAGCCTATTTTTGCGTTCAGTATGCATCTTTCAAAGCGACATCATCAATTTCCAACACGTTCTGACATCATTTGCTGTTTTTCGGTCATTTACCGATTTGTTTAGTGAGCTAAATTACGGTGAAATTGAAAATCACTACCAAATGAATTCTGAAAATGTTGGAACTTGGCATGGTATCATCATTTCGCCCGCATAGCATGTGCAAAAGAGTAGAGAGGGTCACGGCGAAAACTGGACGCACCTCGTGTACAAACTGGACAATC
>NW_025272088.1:0-1371 GCF_018294505.1 Triticum aestivum | reverse complement strand
ATAACATTTCAATTGACACTTACATACAGTACTGTAAAAACATGTGCATAAACAGTGGTCCCACTGGAAGAGCAAATATCTCTGCCAGCTGTGCTGTCAGACGTACGTAAGAGCCCTCACCCGAGGAGAGCAATTTCGAAGGCGAACAACATCCCCCCGACGGACTTTCTGACGGTGAAGGCGACGCCCTGCCCGGCTTCAAGCCTATCTATCAAGCCCGGCGGCCTCGACGGCGCTTATGTGGACGACGATCTGCTTGCCGCCACCGTCGGGGGTGATGAAGCCTATGCCCTTGCTTACGGCGAACCAGTTGACCTTCCCCGTCTGCTTCTCTGCCATTACTATCTCTCTCCTATTTCCCTCGATTGAATGGAGGAGGAACCTACTAGCTATATATATGCTGGCGGGGTGTGAGCGGCCGCGTGTGGAAGTCAGCTCCTCTTGATTTCTCTCCAGATTTTCTGCATTTTTCTAAGGCTAACTTCGGCGCGCGACCCTATCATGTCCATTCTAGTCTGTTTGGAGTTGAACGGACGAATAGTGCGGCCCAACATGCGGCCATAAACGAACAAATGTCTGGTTTTTGTTTGTGTTCGACCCATTCCCAGCCCAAACAATTGCCGCGTTTGGGGTGAAAAGGACATCGCGCGGACGGGCGGGACGCACGCCCTTGTCCTCCTATGGCCCGCCTGTCGGGGACACTAGCGCTTCATTCACCTCCAACGCCTCCACCCGCCCTCCTCGCCCCACCCCGCCGCCAGTGCTGTCACTATTTTCCCGCCGCCTCCTCACTGCTCACTCCCTGACCGTTCATACCAAACAACGTCTCGTCATGGCCGCCACCATGCCCGCACTTTCGTAGGAGTTTTGGCCGTCGCTTGGAGGAGTTTTGGTCGTCCCCATCGTATCCGGTGCCAGAGGGGATATGACCGCTGGCGACGCCTACCGACCACGGTAGCTTTCGTCGGGTGCTCTAGAGCGACCTGTAGCCGGCCGCCAAACGCCCCTGCTGCATCGAGGTGGTCTTCGCGGCCTCTTTGCCACCACGACCGCAAGGTGTTTGACACTTTGCCCACAAAGGTATGGACAGTGGAGATGAATTTTTCTTCAAGCACTTCATTTGTTCATTGGATGATTAGTCCTCGGATGACGGAGATCTTGTGGTGGCTGCATTGGTTCATTATGTTTATTCAAGACAATTTTGATTTGGTTGTAAAACTATTTTATTCAAGACGATTTCGATTGGGTTATAAAACTATTTTTATTTGAGACAATTAATATTTGGACGTGCAAACTTGTTTTAAACATTGATGAATATGAATATATGGGCATATTGGCCGTGGAGGACAGGATGCGGTCAAAAGATGCGTC
>NW_025272087.1:0-1371 GCF_018294505.1 Triticum aestivum | reverse complement strand
AAGTCACAAACCGGATACGTGTATATTTTGAATGGAGGAGCAGTAAGCTGGTGCAGTTGCAAGCAAAGCGTCGTGGCGGGATCTACATGTGAAGCGGAGTACATGGCAGCCTCGGAGGCAGCGCAGGAAGCAGTCTGGATGAAGGAGTTCATTACCGACCTAGGGGTGATTCCCAATGCGTCGGGCCCGATGACTCTCTTCTGTGACAACACTGGAGCTATTGCCCTTGCGAAGGAGCCCAGGTTTCACAGGAAGACCAGGCATATCAAGCGTCGCTTCAACTCCATTCGTGAAAGTGTTCAAAATGGAGACATAGATATTTGTAAAGTACATACAGACCTGAATGTAGCAGATCCGTTGACTAAACCTCTCCCTAGAGCAAAACATGATCAACACCAGGACGCAATGGGTGTTCGATTCATCACAATGTAACTAGATTATTGACTCTAGTGCAAGTGGGAGACTGTTGGAAATATGCCCTAGAGGCAATAATAAATGGTTATTATTATATTTCGTTGTTCATGATAATCGTCTATTGTTCATGCTATAATTGTATTATCCGGAAATCGCAATACATGTGTGAATACATAGACCACAACGTGTCCCTAGTAAGCCTCTAGTTGACTAGCTCGTTGATCAACAGATAGTCATGGTTTCCTGACTATGGACATGGGATGTCGTTGATAACGGGATCACATCATTAGGAGAATGATGTGATGGACAAGACCCAATCCTAAGCATAGCATAAAAGATCGTGTAGTTTCGTTTGCCAGAGCTTTTCCAATGTCAGGTATCTATTCCTTAGACCATGAGATCGTGCAACTCCCGGACACCGTAGGAGTGCTTTGGGTGTGCCAAACGTCACAACGTAACTGGGTGACTATAAAGGTGCACTACGGGTATCTCCGAAAGTGTCTGTTGGGTTGGCACGGATCGAGACTGGGATTTGTCACTCCGTGTGACGGAGAGGTATCTCTGGGCCCACTCGGTAATGCATCATCATAATGAGCTCTATGTGACTAAGGCGTTAGTCACGGGATCATGCATTGCGGTACGAGTAAAGAGACTTGCCGGTAACGAGATTGAACAAGGTATTGGGATACCGACGATCGAATCTCGGGCAAGTAACATACCGATTGACAAAGGGAATTGCATACGGGATTGATTGAATCCTCGACACCGTGGTTCATCCGATGAGATCATCGTGGAACATGTGGGAGCCAACATGGGTATCCAGATCCCGCTGCTGGTTATTGACCGGAGAGGCGTCTCGGTCATGTCTGCATGTCTCCCGAACCCGTAGGGTCTACACACTTAAGGTTCGGTGACGCTAGGGTTGTAGAGATATGTGTATGCGGAAACCCGAAAGTT
>NW_025272086.1:0-1371 GCF_018294505.1 Triticum aestivum | reverse complement strand
AAATGAAGCTATGGATCATATCGCGCCACTCTGCAAAAAATCCTTTCATTCTGAGAGTCTGTTGAGGAAATGGCCATTTGACTTTGTCATAAGCTTTTTCAAAGTCTAATTTGAGTACCACCCCATTCTACTTTTTTTGATGTAATTCATGGATTATTTCATGAATAATAACAACTCCATCTAGGATGTGTCTGCCTTGCATAAAAGCAGTCTGTGAAGGACGGACCACGTGTTCAGCAACCGTATTTAGCCTGATCGTCGCAACCTTCGTAAATATTTTAAAACTAACATTAAGGAGGCAAATAGGTCTATATTGTTGTATCCTTTCAGCCTCATTAACCTTAGGTAATAAAATAATCTCACCGAAATTTAAGCAAAACAATTCTAGTTGGCTAGCATGTAGCTCGCTAAACAAAAGTAGGAGATCCGGTTTGATGACTTCCCAGAAGTTCTGATAGAACGCAGCGGGGAACCATCCGGACACGGGGCTTTGTTGTGCTCCATTAAGAAAACTGCATTTCTAACTTCCTCCTCAGTGTATGGGGCTATTAGAAGTCTGTTTTCCTCATCAGAGTCCTGGGGGATGTCATCTGTTCGGGACTCATCCATCGAGAAGTTTCCTTCCTCTGGGGCTCCGAACAGATTTTTATAATAATTAGTGATGTAGGATTTAAGTTGCTCATGCCCCTCAATCGTGCCCTCATCCTGGTAGGGAATGAATAATTTTCTTTCGGTGTCTGCCATTGGCGACTCCATGGAAATTGTTGGGGAACGTAGCAATTTCAAAATTTTCCTACGCACACGCAAGATCATGGTGATGCATAGCAACGAGAGGGGAGAGTGTTGTCCACGTACCCTCGTAGACCGTAAGCATAAGCGTTATGACAACACGGTTGATGTAGTCGTACGTCTTTACGATCCGACCGATCCAAGCACTGAACGTACGGCACCTCTGAGTTCAGCACACGTTCAGCTCGATGACGATCCCCGGACTCCGATCCAGCAGGGTGTCGGGGATGAGTTCCGTCAGCACGACGGCGTGGTGACGATGATGATGTTCTACCGACGCAGGGCTTTGCCTAAGCACCGTAACGATATGACTGAGGTGGAATATGGTGGAGGGGGGCACCGCACACGGCTAAGGAATGATCACGAAGATCAACTTGTGTGTATTGGGGTGCCCCTGCCCCCGTATATAAAGGAGCAAGGGGGAGGCCAGCCGGCCCTAGGGGGCGCGCCAAGGAGGGGGGAATCCTCCTCCTAGTGGGAGTAGGATTCCCCTTTCCTAGTCCCACTAGGAAGGAGGAAGGGGGAAGGAAAGAGAGGGAGAGGGAGAGGGAAAGAGGGGCCGCGCCCCCCCTTCCTAGTCCA
>NW_025272085.1:0-1371 GCF_018294505.1 Triticum aestivum | reverse complement strand
GGGGGGGGGCTTGCCTGGAAGCTCTGTTGTACAGGGAGAAGGGTCGTCGGTGACGTAGTCGTACTCGGTGGCATCAGCGCCGGTCTCGGGGTCTACCGGAGAAGAAGAGGGGGGAAGAAACAGTAAATACGGAGCAAACAAAGCATCACAAAACATAATGAGGCAATACGCGGTGCTAGGTATGCCCTAACGCGGTAGTAAGTGATACCGACGAAGGGGGGAAACATCCGGGAAAGTATTCCCGGAGTTTCGCGTTTTCGGACAGATGAACCGGAGGGGGAAAGTTGCGTGTTTGCTATGCTAGGGATGTGTGGCGGACGAACGGGCTATGTATCCGGATTCGTCTCGCCGTTCTGAGTAACTTTCATGTACAAAGTTTTTCGATCCGAGCTACGGTTTATTTTATATTAATTTTAAAAGAATTTAATCATTTTCTAGAATTAACAGAATTAATTTAATTAGAAAATGTAATTATGACATCAGCATGATGTCAGGGTGATGTCAGCAGTCAACAGTCGGTTGACTGGATCCAACTGACGCGTGGGTCCCACTGTCATTGACTAAGATTAACTAAAACAGATTAATTAGTTTAACTAGTGATTAGGTTAATCTAATCAAGATTCATTAACTTAATTAATTACTTAATTAATTAATCATTTTTATTTATTATTATATATTTTTAAGTCTTTTTTTCTATTCCTTTTTTAAACGTTTTAGGGGACGACCCCACTTGTCATAGGCCCCTGGGGGCCTTAGCGGGTCTCGGGCGGGGTTCTCGGGTGCCAGGACCCGGCTGGGGCACCCGAACAAGGCTGTGGGCGCCGGGTCACCGGACCCGGGCGCGTGCTGGCTGGCCGGCGGTCACGGCAGGGCGACCGCAGCTGACCAGAGTGGGGATAGCAAGGTGAGGGGGCGGTGGCCAGGTGCGGCGCAGGGCGCACGGGGCGAGCAAGGCCGTGCACATGCGGGCGAGCGCGGGGCGCAGCGACCGCGCGATGTCTGCGGCCACGGTCAAAAGCACGGACGACGCGAATGGCGGCCTACAACAGTGAATCAAGAGGGGGAAGGAGGAGCCCGCTCACAGCATTGCAGGGGAGGCTTGGGGAGGCCGGCGATGGGCAGCCCGACGGCGTGCGGCGGGAGGTCGGGGCGGCCATGGACGGAGCGTGGGCGGAGCTCGAGGAAGACGTGCGCGGTGCAGCATGGAGAGGAAGGAGACCGGGAAGGGCAGCGGGGTTCGGGGTGGTCGACGGCAACGACCGGGCGACGAGGAGGCAGGCCGTTGAGGTGGTCCGGCGAGGGAGGTGTGGTTGAGGCGACGGGGGCGAGGGCACGGCTTCAGGTGGGCGCCGCGCAAGGGAGAGGAGGGGC
>NW_025272084.1:0-1371 GCF_018294505.1 Triticum aestivum | reverse complement strand
ATGGCCTTTCTCTTCTGGACGGCGGACCGCCGAAGATGTTCTTTGACTGGCTTTGCAGACTTGTCGACTCTTAGGCGATGCTCAGCCAGTCCCCTGGGAACACCTGGCATGTCAGCGGGCTTCCATGCAAAAATGTCCCAGTTCTCACGGAGGAACTGGATGAGCGCTTCTTCCTATTTTGGGTCGAGTGTTGTGGAGATGCGGGTCGGAGCTGCTTCGGGGTCGGTCGGGTGAATGTGGACAGGCTTCGTCTCACCGGACGACTGGAATGCAGATTCTGTGGCGGGCTTCTTGGATCGCAGCAAGTCACTCGGATCTGCGTTTTGCTTGTACTCTTCGAACTCGACCGCTGTCACTTGGGAATCGGCAATTTTGGAGCCCTTCTGAAAGCACTCCTCTGCCTTTTTCCTATCTCCGGTGACAGTGATCACACCTTTGGGACCGGGCATCTTCAATTTGAGGTACACGTAACATGGTCGAGCCATGAACCGTGCATAGGCTGGCCTCCCCAAAATGGCATGATATGCACTTTGAAAATCCACGACCTCAAATGTCAACTTTTCTTTGCGGAAATGCTTTGAATCGCCAAATACTACGTCCAAAGCTATCTGGCCGAGAGACTCAGCCTTCTTCCCTGGTATAACTCCATGGAAGCTCATGTTACTCGTGCTCAATCGGGACATCGGAATGCCCATACCTTTCAGTGTGTCTGCATATAACAGATTCAGCCCACTTCCACCGTCCATCAGCACCTTTGTCAGTCGAGTGCCTTCGACAACTGGATCGACCACCAACGCTTGCCTCCCAGGGGTGGCAATATGAGTCGGGTGATCAGATTGGTCGAATGTGATGGGTGTTTGAGACCACTTCAGATAATTTGCCTTCGCTGGGGCAACCATGTTAACCTCTCGGTTAATTACTTTCAGTTGACTTCTGCTTTCCACATCTGCGAAGATCATCAGAGTGGAGTTGATATGCGGGTATCCTCCCTCACTGTCCTCTTTGTCTTCGGCTTTGTCCGACTCCTTCTCCTTGTCCCTAGACTGTTTTCCCTGAAACTGCTGGATCAGGAGTCGACATTGGCGAGTGGTGTGCTTTGGGTAAATGATATTGCCCTCTTCATCTTTCTTCGTGTGAATATGACACGGCATATCCATCACGTCGTTCCCTTCTTTATCCTTCACCTTCTTGGGGTTCCAGGATCCTTTTGGTTTCCCCTTAGACTTTCCTTGAGTCACGGCCAGAGCCTCTCCAGGAGCTGCCGGTTCAGCCTTCCGCTTCTGTTTCCGACTGGAATTTCCTTTTTCCGACTGACTCGGCTTGTGCTTGCCGCTTCGGAGTCGGTCTTCTTCTTCGCCGTTGGCGTACTTG
>NW_025272083.1:0-1371 GCF_018294505.1 Triticum aestivum | reverse complement strand
GTCATCAGCACTCGCAGATTGGGTTGATTTTGGCCCGTTTCTTGGACAATTACTCAGTATTGGTGTCCCGAAGTGATTTCCACGATTGACGAACCCCGGGGTGCATTTACGTGTTGGTCATCAACACTCAAAATTTTGGCCAATTCGTGTCCGTTTCGTGGACTATTACTCATAGTTTTCTGGTCCCAGAGCGATTTGCACGATTAATGAACCTCGGGGTGCGTTTACGTGTCGGTCATCAACACTCATGGTTTTTGTCGATTCTCACCCTCTTCATGGACTACTACTCACGGTGTTGGGGGCCCATAGCGATTTCCATGGTTGTCGAACCCCAAGGTGCGCTTACGTGTCGGTCATCAACACTCGCGGCTTTTCCCGATTCTGACCCGTTTCATGGACTATAACTCAGTTTTGGGGTCCCGAAGCCATTTCCATGGTTGTCGAACCTCGTGGTGCGTTTACATGTCGGTCATCAACACTCACAATTTTGGCCAATTTTGGTCCGCTTCTTGGACTATTACTCACCATTTTCGGGTCCCGAAGTGATTTCCACGATTAACAAACCCTGGGGTGTGTTTACGTGTCGGTCATCAACACTCACAATTTAGGCCGATTCTTGTCCGTTTCGTGCAGTATTACTCAATGTTTTGGGGTCCCAGAGCGATTTCCACGATTGACGATCCCGGGGTGCGTTTACTTGTCCATCGTCATCACTCATAGTTTTGGCTAATTCTGACCCGTTTCATGGACTATTACTCACCGTTTTGGGGTCCCGAAGCGATTTGGATAGTTGTTGAACCCCAAGGTGCGCTTACGTGTCGGTTATCTACACTCGCAGTTTTGGCCGATTCTGGCCTGTTTCGTGGACTTTTACTCACTATTTTGGGGTCCCGGGGTAATTTCCACGATTAACGAACCTTGGGTTGCGTTTACGTGTCGAGCATCAACACTCGCGGTTTTTGTCGATTCTGACATGTTTCCTGGACTATTACTCACCCTTTTGGGGTCACAAAGCGATTTCCATGATTGTCGAACCCCAAGGTGCGCTTACGTGTCGGTCATCCACACTCGTAGTTTGGGCCGACTCTGGCCCGTTTCCTGGACTACTACTCAGTTTTGGTTCCCAAAGTGATTTTCACGGCTGAAGAACCCCGGGGTGCGTTTACGTGTCGGTCATCAACACTCACTATTTTGGCCAATTCTGGTCAGTTTCGTGGACTATTACTCACTGTCTTCGGGTCCCAGAGCGATTTCCATGATTAACGAACCCCAAGGTGCATTTACGTGTCGGTCATCAACACTCGTGGTTTTTGTCGATTCTGACCCGTTTCATGGACTATTTCTCACCGTTTTGGGGTCCCAAAGGGATTT
>NW_025272082.1:0-1371 GCF_018294505.1 Triticum aestivum | reverse complement strand
AAGGAAAAGAAGTTTGTGCTTGGGATCTAATCCATGGACTTGCGTAAAGACTTCGATATCCTCGATGATGGCTCCCAACCAGAACTCGGTAGTGTTTTATTGTAAGACTACCATGTGGGCATGCTTGTCTGGAACAACGTGTTCCCATGTTTGTAGCAGAACCAGCTCATGTTTTGGAGCTTGCTATCGTAGTTCATTTCCCGAGAATCTCGCAACGTTATCTCGTCGATTTGTGTTGCAAACTTTCATTTTTCTTCCTAGACTCGATGAGTCTGGAATATCCTGACACCAACCAGATCTGAGTCTCAGGCAGATATGATGGTTGGAACATTTCCCAAGAACTATAATATTGGTCCCTCGATAACCGGTAAAGTGGATGTCGTGGCCAACACACCCAGCCGGAAGACCTATTATTGTAGTATCCTGGTTGAGGAAGTTAGCCACCTCCCCATAAAGATTTCGTAGGACTTACCTCCGTAACTGTTCCTTATGGATTCTATTGCTCCCGAAGTCCGACCTTTACTTGATGTTCTAGATATCAAACCATATCTATGAATGGGTTACCCTAGCACATCAAGGAGAACATTAGAAGCGGAGTGCTAAATGTCTCTCGGTCGATCATCCAGATTTTGTTCCTTGGCTTCGCTAAGGTGAAATCTGAGAAGGTGTTGTCTTTCTTTGCACCTGCATCGTCCATCGCTATTCATCATGGTAGTATGTTGTGTTGACAGCACCCTTGACACGGATGTTGATAAAATCTTGATGATTGTGGAAATGCTCAAGTTCTTGAGAGCACGTACAAGCGCTACGTGTTACCATCGGCTCTAACCAGGATTCCTCCCAGTTTCCTCGGTTATGCTATGATCTATTCAACCGGTGAATTCACTCTCTATTGTTGGGTTCTTCCCCAGTTACCAGAATCATTCCCAGCATTTGCATGTTGTTCCCAGCTTGCACCGCCAATGTGTCATTCTACCATGGGTCTCTTCCATTTCCGGTGATAAGCAAATTCATCCATTACGTTGTCTTCAACAAGGTAATCCACATCATCCAAGTTTGAGTATGTCATTCTACCGACCCCCTCCAAATGATCGATTATGATTTGCCTTAAGCTGGTATAAAGAGTTTCAATGATCCTTGAATCAAAGGTAATTCTTTTTGCCACTTAAGATAATAATCTACAAATCACCCCCCTCCAGGATGTTTCGTCGTGATATCATGGCAACTTAACTCCTCGCTATGTGGACAATCGTTTACCACCCTCTTAAGTGTGGAATTGTTGTCTACCTAGTGAACCTCGTCACCTGCTCCACTCCATTCCTCTAGAGGTGTGCTTCGTCTCTCAGCTCGAGAGATGTTGCAATGTCATTC
>NW_025272081.1:0-1371 GCF_018294505.1 Triticum aestivum | reverse complement strand
CAAACGCACCCATTGACGAGTCGCCGGATTAACCACGAGGTGGTTCCAAAGCAAGAGAAGCCCGTTGCAGTGATTCTCGATAAATGAACCCTCGTCGTTCTTGACATAACCAAGGCTTGCGTCGTCAATTCTGTGCTTTGTGAGTGGGTTTGCGAAGAGCTTTGGTGGGTCTGGACAGAGCTCCTCCATGAAGAAGATACCGTGGAGCGAGAGCGGGAGGAGGTCCGTCCGCAGCAGGCGGTAGTCGTCGACAATGGCGCGCCAGCCTTTGCAGACACTGCGGGACACGGCGAGGCTGCGCGGCGCGAGATGGCCGAGGACGCACGCGAGGATGTCAGCGTGCGCCGCTAGCAGGGCCATGGATATTGATCGGTGCGTATGTATGGCTTCCTTGTGAAACAGATACGGACGATGATGCCGGCGTTCTTGCTCGGAGATTCAATATGAACGAGATATGTCGATGGTGGGATAGCTCTTGCAAACACACATATATACTATATATATATATTTCCAGGGGGCCGTGGCTAAAGCGCGTCCCAGCCGGTTCCGACCGCGACCGGGAAACGGCAAAGCCAGAGCTGGATTCTGGCCGATCCTTGGCCTAGTCTATTTCCTCCTTTACGCGTTTGGATATCTTTTCTTTTTCTGATAATAATAAAAACGCGTTTGGATATCTGGTTCGTCAGCGCACAGGCGGCGTCCTGCTGGACCGGTCAATTGCGTACAGAGCGGGAGCGAGATGTGCACAGTCTATAAATTGGAACAGTTGATCAAAAAAATTGGAACATTTTTTCGATCCATGATTTTTTTTGAAGTTGGAATATTAATTGAAACTCAAAAAAATTTCTGATAACGTGAACTTTTTTGAAAAACATATTATTTTTTAAATTCTGAACACCTTTAAAAAATGAACAAAAATTCGAAATTCCTAACATTTATCGAATTTTCGAACATTTACTTAAATTTTGTTTGAAAAAAACGTGAATATTTTTTTAAAAGTATGAACAAATTTTTGAAATTTTAAATAAATTTTAATTTTTTGTACAAACTTGGAAATTGTGAACTTTTTTGAAATTTTCAAATTTATGATAAAGAAAATAAGAAAAAGGGTAAAAAATAAAAAAAACAAGTAAAAGTAATCAACATGAAATTTAAAAAATGGTTCAGGAACCTTCTTGAAGGTTTCCAAAACAGAAAAAACCCGAACATGAACTTCTCACAGGTTACGAAAATCGGGAGCACCTGACTGCTAAAATGGGTCTGCCCATATATCAGGTCGCTAGCTCGGTTCTACGCGAAAGCACGACTCTTTGCCGCAATATGCGGCATATAGGATTTTCTCATGAGCAAACTTGTGGAACCGAGATCCTA
>NW_025272080.1:0-1371 GCF_018294505.1 Triticum aestivum | reverse complement strand
TTTATGAGTTGACCAAGGTGCTATGAAGGAATTATCCAAAGATTGGTCATGTGAGTGTTGAGCTTATTGCAACCATGTCTTGAGGAAGAAGATTGTGCAATCATTCATGTTTACCTTCAAGACATCATCCAAATGAAGAGAGTTGGAAAGATTCAAGGCTGATCAAGACTAAGTCAAGAGTGAATCAAGTTGATCAACTCACAAAGCGTAGAAGATGTACCGAGAGGGATCAAGTGATCCCATGGTATGGTAAGCATTGTCCATTGTGCTTTGTGTACTAACCCATGGTGTATGTGAGAGTTCTATGTGGGGTTAGGTACGTGTTCATGGGCTTGGATCAAGAGGAAGATATAACTCAACCCATGGAGAGGATGACATCAAGTGGTGATCGTCATCCAGATTGCAAGTTCAAGTGGAGCATGACGAAGAGATCAAGTGCTTGAAGCTTGTCATCCATTGTTGTGTCAATGGACTTGTGAAGATGTGCCGAATAGTGGCTCACCCATAGTGGAGTATGGGGGAGCAATCATCTAGTCTTCATCGACCCAACGCAATCAAGAAAGGTGGTCAATCTTGAGGAGGACAAGATCATCATCATCATCTATCTCAAGTGGATCATGTGCAAGGCAAAGGTTTGCTCTTGATAGGTTTTCTATTTTTCTCGTCTCATGGTGGTAGTTTGGAGACCGGGTTATAGGATCGATAGCTGTACTATCAAGGGGGGCTCTCAAGTGAGTAGCTTGATTGTATCGTTCGTCGAGAGCTCAAACCATTGCATCCTTGCATCATCTTTCTTGATTCTTATTTGTATTTTCTTTTGAGGTTTTAGAGCTTGTGGTTATCTTCGTGACAAGCTCTAGTTCATCGAAAACGGATTTCATATGCTTCTTCTATCGCGTTTTCGGTGTTGGAGGTTTTACCGGTCTTTTTCGAGGAAAGGTTCTCGCCATTTTCTCACGGGACTTTTCTAATTTTCTTCTTATTGATATTCTATCAAGAATGTGTTAGCCCTTGTCGGTAGCTTTCCAACAAACTTGGTTTCGTTGAATTCGGAGTCCGTTTGTAGAAGTTGTGGCAGTTTTGGTGTTCTGAAAAGGCTGCAGCGGTACTACCGCGGACAGGAGCGGATGTAATTTTTTACTACCGTTCCAGAGCGGTACTAGCGCGGCTTCTACACCGGTAGTACCGCTCCGGACCAAAAACTCGTCACAAGTCCAGCGA
The DNA here is from genome assembly GCF_018294505.1 of Triticum aestivum. Classification (NCBI taxonomy): domain Eukaryota; kingdom Viridiplantae; phylum Streptophyta; class Magnoliopsida; order Poales; family Poaceae; genus Triticum; species Triticum aestivum. The sequence goes on along the minus strand of NW_025272080.1, from coordinate 150 downwards.
TGGTAGGCACGGATGTATTTTTTTAGTACCGCTCGCAAGCAGTAGTATCGCTACCCTTTGAGGTAGTACCGCTCCCCTAGCGGTAATACCGTGAGGTCGAGCGGTAGTACCCCTCGGTGCGGGCTGTGAGCATAACGGTTGGATTTTTTC
>NW_025272079.1:0-1372 GCF_018294505.1 Triticum aestivum | reverse complement strand
GAGGCAGAACCTGTCGTAAAGGACAGCGATGCACAAACATCACCAAACAATATGCGACAATATGATGCATGCATGAAACATGGCAATATGAGTGTGTTGGGCTAATGCAACTAAAACCAGAAGGGTTTGAACAAATTTGAATCAAAGATTCAAATTTCAAACTCAAACATGGCCTTTTAAAGTGCTTTTCCTTGTTCTGCTTAAAACATCAATTTAACTTGTTTGATCATGCATGAAAATAGTACAGATGGATAGATTGGATTTTTCTGATCATTTTTCATATATAATTTGTCCAATTTGGAGTTACAGAATAAAAGTTATGAATTTTTGAAGTTTAAATAATATTCTGGAATTTCCTGATTAAATTTAAATCCAGAAATTATAATTATTGCGCCAGCATGACGTCAGCATGACGTCAGTGGTCAACTGCGGCTGTCTGGGGTCAAACCTGACGTGTGGGGTCCACACGTCAGTGACAGGGGGTTAAACAGGGTTAGTTTAATCCTAATTAGGGGTTAGTGGCGCTGGGGGCCCACTGTCAGTGTCAGGGGGTTAACCATTAGTGGTTAGCACTAATCCTAATTAGCTACAGGGCTGGGCCCACCTGTCAGGGACTCAGGGGGGGTCCTGCCGTGGTCAAAGTGGGTCAAACCCACCGGCGACGTGACGCCGGCGAGGCCCGAGACGGCGGCGCGACGCGGGATCGCGCTACAGGGCACGGGCGAGGCCGTGCTTGGGCTCGTTGGAAAGCTCTTGCTCCCGCGCGTCGAACGGTGGCCGTGGCTGGGCCTGGGGTGGCCGGAGTCGACGGCGGCGAGCTCGGCTGCGGCCGCCGGAGTTCAGGTGCGGTCGGGATCGGTGTTGCAGGGGGTTTGGGGAGGCGTTAGTGCGTGTTGCGTGCTCCTAGTGAGGTGTGGAGCACGATAGTGTGCTCGGTTGGGTGCTACGGTGACCGTGGCCACGACGGCGACATCGCCGGCGGCGTGGAGCTCTCGGCCAAGGTGGGGCTAGGGCCTAGAGATCGAACGAGACCAGGGGAGAAGGGGGAAACGACTCGGGGGCTCACCGCGGAGCTGCAGGGATGGTTAGCGGGCTCGGGGACGCGCTGGAGACGGCAAATTTGACGGCGACGATGGTCGGAGCCCGAAGAGGAGAACGGCGACGTGGCGGCGATGCAGGGCTTCCGGGGAGCTGTGGGTCGGTGGAGAGGGAAGAGGGGGTCGAGGCGGAGCTCCTGAGCTAGTCGGGGGAGCGAGGGGTGGCCGGAGACGGCTGCTGTGGCGAACGGCGGCGAGGGTGGTGTTCGGCCGTGTGAGAGAGAGAGCGAGGGAGAGGAGGGAAGAGCCGGGGGAGAGTGAGACAGAGCAGGGGG
>NW_025272078.1:0-1372 GCF_018294505.1 Triticum aestivum | reverse complement strand
GTTACAAAGGGATTTCAATTTTTGAACTTATTTGAACTCCAGACTTTTTGTGTGTTCAAAATGAACTATTCAAAGCCACATCATCAATTTTCAACCCTTTCTGACTTCAGTTGTTATTTTTCATGCATTTACTGCTTATTTTGTGCTATAAGACCCTGAAATTGAAAAGCATTAGAAATGAACTCTGAAAAGGTTGAAAGTTGGCATGGTATCATCATTTCATCCACATAGCATATGCAAGAAAGTTGAGAGGGTTACGGCAAAAATTGGACGCACTTCGTGTACAAAATGGACAATCTCTTTCGAAGTATCAGGGTTACATATGGAAACTCGTCTGTTACAAAGGGATTTCATTTTTTTAAACTTATTTCAACTCCTGACTTTTTGTGTGTTCAAAATGCACCATTCAAAGCCACATCATCAATTTTCAACCCTTTCTGACTTCATTTGTTATTTTTCATGCATTTACTGATTATTTTGAGCTATAAGACCCTGAAATTAAAAAGCATTTCAAATGAACTCTGAAAAGGATGAAAGTTGGCATGCTATCATCATTTTACCCACATAGCATGTGCAAGAAAGTTGAGAGGGTTACGGCAAAAATTGGATGCACTTCGTGTACAAAACGGACAGTCTCTTTCGAAGTATCAGGGTTACATAGGGAAACTCGTCGGTTACAAAGGGATTTCATTTTTTGAACTTATTTGAACTCCAGACTTTTTGTGTGTTCAAAATGCACTATTCAAAGCCACATCATCAATTTTCAACCCTTTCTGACTTCATTTGTTATTTTTCATGCATTTACTTATTATTTTGAGCTATAAGACCCTGAAATTGAAAAGCATTTCAAATGAACTCTGAAAAGGTTGAAAGTTGGCATGGTATCATCATTTCATCCACATAGCATATTCAAGAAAGTTGAGAGGGTTACGGCAAAACTTGGATGCACTTCGTGTACAAAATGGACAATCTCTTTCGAAGTATCAGGGTTACATACGAAAACTCGTCTATTACAAAGGGATTTCATTTTTTTAAACTTATTTGAACTCCTGACTTTTTGCGTGTTCAAAGTGCACCATTCAAAGCCACATCATCAATTTTTAACCCTTTCTGAGTTCATTTGTTATTTTTCATGCATTTACTGCTTATTTTGAGCTATAAGACCCTGGAATTGAAAAGCATTTCAAATGAACTCTGAAAAGGTTGAAAGGTTGCATGGTATCATCATTTCACCCACATAGCATGTGCAAGAAAGTAGAGAGGGCTACGGCAAAAATTGGATGCAGTTCGTGTACAAAACGGACAATCTCTTTCGAAGTATCAGGGTTTCATACGGAAACTCATCTGTTACAAAGGGATTTCAATTTTTGAA
>NW_025272077.1:0-1372 GCF_018294505.1 Triticum aestivum | reverse complement strand
ACATGCCGGCCAGCCTAAGTGTTCCAGAGCAGTAGCAAGCTACCATGGCTCAGCGGTAACACTAGGAGACATTTCCCGGTAAGAGAGGCTACTAAAGATAAACAACTAGATAGTCAGATCCCACACATACCAAGCATTTCAATCATACACACAATATGCTCGATATGTGCAAATACAACGAAGCATCACAACATGACTCTACGACACAAGTACTTTATTTAAGGCTCAGGGAGCCATACATAACATACACAAAGGTACGGGTCTCACAACCCAACATACAAGTCATACAGTCATACAAACCAGCAGCGGAAGTAACTTGTCTGAGTACAGACAACTAGTAAAATAAAAGAGGCTTGGAAAGCCTACTATACTACGTGGTCCTTCACAAGCTCAGGGTCACCACCTGGGTCTTTAGCCTACTCGTTGATGTCAACGTCTACATAGAACCCATCAGAAGGGGTTGCAGCGTCTTCTATAAAAATGTAGATTATAGCAACATGAGTACAAAGGTACTCAGCAAGACTTACATCAGATCCTACATACATGCATATTATCAAGAAGGGTTGGTGGGGTTATTGCAGCAAGCCAGCTTTGACTCTTGGCTAGGCTATCCTACGATACTCCAACTTGAAATGGTTTTGCGCACACGAGTCCACTACTCACCACTTCAATACACTACCGAGGATTCACCTCCGTCTTCCTACGGAAGAGCCATCCTCGGCACTCACACTTATCTTGAGGCTTTTAGTAGTTTCCATTTACTTGTCTATGAACTGTATCGGCAACCAAGTAGTCCTTTACCGCGGACGCGGCTATTCGAATAGATCATGTTAACCCTGCAGGGGTGTACTTCTTCATACACGCTCTCACCACTTACCGTCGTTCACACGACATGTACTCGGCAACCTTCAAGCGGAAGCCCAACGTGGGTGTCGGCCACGACCTACCTAATCACCTAAGCCTCCAGTCCAGGTTTATCGCCTATTCAGGTTCCATCCGCAGGGAGTCCGGCCGAGGTTTCCCATACGGCCCCGAACGATGTGAACAGGGTTCCCGAGATACCTAACGGGTATTCGGTACACCCGGCCACATACCTACCGCATCACAGCCCACCCCTACGGTCAGCGCTGTCCACGGCCTCCAGTAGGCTACAAACACCAGAAACTACTTGCAACTCCTGGACGGAGAACTAGGGTGAATAAGAAGCCGAGAGGGTCCATTGGTTTCGGGCCCAATGCATGGTAGTAGCTGATTCTTAAATCACACATACAGATCTCAGTGCTTAAGGTCGGCTTCAATGAAACAACCCACCATGTACTCCTACATGGCCTCTCATCGATACCTTTACCAAATCATGTTCACCACACCACTC
>NW_025272076.1:0-1372 GCF_018294505.1 Triticum aestivum | reverse complement strand
CATATGCTGATTATGTTGATTGTGATGTGGTACCTATGCAAGCATGTTCCTTATTACTTGGTAGACCATGGCAATTTGATAAAAATTCTGTACACCATGGTAGAAACAATCACTATACTCTTGTTCATAAGGATAAAAATATTACTTTGCTTCCTATGACTCCTGATTCCATTTTGAAAGATGATATTAATAGAGCTAATAAAGCAAAACAGGAGAAGAATAAGAGTGAAAATCAGATTGTGGCAAAAGAATTTGAGCAACAAATGAAGCCTAATAATAAACCATCTAGTGTTGCTTCTGAAATTAAATTGAAAAGTGCATGTTTATTTGCCACCAAATCTGATATTGATGAGCTAGATTTCAGCAAATCTGTTTGCTATGCTTTTGTGTGCAAAGAGGCATTATTTTGATTCGAGGACGTGCCTTCCTCTTTGCCTCCTGCTGTCACTAACATTTTGCAGGAGTTCGCTAACGTCTTTCCACAAGACGTGCCACCGGGATTACTGCCTATTCGAGGGATTGAGCATCAGATTGACTTAATTCCCGGTGCTTCACTACCAAACCGTGCACCATACCGTACCAATCCAGAGGAGACGAAGGAGATTATGCGTCAAGTACAAGAGCTTCTCGACAAAGGTTATATACGCGAATCCCTTAGTCCTTGTGCTGTTCCTATTATTCTAGTGCCGAAAAAGGATGGTACATCACGTATGTGTGTTGATTGTAGAGGCATTAATAATATTACTATTCGTTATCGTCATCCTATTCCTAGGCTAGATGATATGCTTGATGAATTGAGTGGCTAAACTACGAAAAACTGTAAAATCTCACCGAGCAACCTGGAAATCTGATACCACTTGATAGAGGCGGAGGTGTCCCGTCTTTCGATGAGATGGTGGATTTCGCTTTGGTGGAAGTCGACTTTGACGATCCGACTACGAACATGCGAGGACGTCGCGCCTTAGCAATCGCTAAACCAACTCCGAGAGGTTATTGACCACGCCGGAGCACGATCAACCTGACCACGAGGGTCTGTTTCCTGCGAGCAAACGAAGAACAAGCAAGAAACTAAGATTGCAATCTGGATATTGCGAATATAAGATGAAAGCTTTATTGATCAAGGTGGGGTTCTGTGACGCCTTTGTCTGGTCGTTGAACACAAACGAAGTACGCGAAGTTGCAGCTATGGCGAACTTTTAATCTAAACAAATCCCAAAGTCTAAACGATGCCCTAAGGGCTGTATATATGGAGGAAGAGGGGGGAATTTCGTGGCCCTTGGTGGAGGGGTCCGAAATCAACCCTATCTCTTGTTTCCCCACACATACGGACTCTAAAAATAGCCTATACTTATGTATTTCGAAATTACATGGG
>NW_025272075.1:0-1372 GCF_018294505.1 Triticum aestivum | reverse complement strand
ACTCCGGTAAACCGGGCTGTAGCGGGCTAACAGGACTCCGGTACTCAAAGCGTGACATTTCCCCGAAGGGACAGACACAGGAACGAAGAAGGACACATGCCGGCCAGCCTAAGTGTTCCAGAGCAGTAGCAAGCTACCATGGCTCAGCGGTAACACTAGGAGACATTTCCCGGTAAGAGAGGCTACTAAAGATAAACAACTAGATAGTCAGATCCCACACATACCAAGCATTTCAATCATACACACAATATGCTCGATATGTGCAAATACAACGAAGCATCACAACATGACTCTATGACACAAGTACTTTATTTAAGGCTCAGGGAGCCATACATAACATACACAAAGGTACGGGTCTCACGACCCCACATACAAGTCATACAATCATACAAACCAGCAGCGGAAGTAACTTGTCTGAGTACAGACAACTAGTAAAATAAAAGAGGCTTGGAAAGCCTAGCTATACTATGTGGTCCTTCACAAGCTCAGGGTCACCACCTGGGTCTTTAGCCTACTCGTTGATGTCAACGTCAACGTCTACATAGAACCCATCAAAAGGGGTTGCAGCGTCTTCTGTAAAAATGTAGATTATAGCAACATGAGTACAAAGGTACTCAGCAAGACTTACATCAGATCCTACATACATGCATAGTATAAAGAAGGGTTGGTGGAGTTATTGCAGCAAGCCAGCTTTGACTCTTGGCTAGGCTAACCTACGATACTCCAACTTGAAATGGTTTTGCGCACACGAGTCCACTACTCACCACTTCAATACACTACCGAGGATCCACCTCCGTCTTACTACAGAAGAGCCATCCTCGGCACTCACACTTATCTTGAGGCTTTTAACAGTATCCATTTACTTGTCTATGAACTGTATAGGCAACCAAGTAGTCCTTTACCGCGGACGCGGCTATTCGAATAGATCATGTTAACCCTGCAGGGGTGTACTTCTTCATACACGCTCTCACCACTTATCGTCGCTTACACGACATGTACTCGGCAACCTTCAAGCGGAAGCCCAACGTGGGTGTCGGCCACGACCTACCTAATCACCTAAGCCTCCAGTCCAGGTTTATCGCCTATTCAGGTTCCATCCGCAGGGAGTCCGGCCGAGGTTTCCCATACGGCCCCGAACAATGTGAACAGGGTTCCCGAGAGACCTAACGGGTATTCGGTACACCGTGCCACGTACCTACCGCATCACAGCCCACCCCTACGGTCAGCGCTGTCCACGGCCTCCAGTAGGCTACAAACACCAGAAACTACTTGCAACTCCTGGACGGAGAACTAGGGTGAATAAGAAGTCGAGAGGGTCCATTGGTTTCGGGCCCAATGCATGGTAGTAGCTGATTCTTAAATCACACATACA
>NW_025272074.1:0-1372 GCF_018294505.1 Triticum aestivum | reverse complement strand
TTGCATTCCTCTTTAGAAGAAAGTGAAGATGATTTTATGGATAGATTTTGGGGAGGATTAAACCGTGATATTCAAGAGATACTAATTCATGAAGAGTGTTATCCTATGGACCATTTGTTTCATCTTGCTTGCAAAGCTGAACAGGAAATAAAACGACGTGTTGGCCACGAGGAGAACAAGCGCACGGTGCACATTCCAAGAGTTGATATGATTGTTCCTTCAACTACTAGGCATACTATGACAACCACATCCGTTGTTGTCAGGACTACATCACCTCCACCATGTGACACATCGCCCCCGAGAGTGGCTACATCATCTGAGTTGATCATAAGAGGTAATGACAAAGGTACCGATCTTCCATCTCTACATGAGAATGATGAATGCCTTGTCAATTTGAATGCACCATCTGATGAGCTACCCACTACTTTGATCACACCACCTATTTTAGAGGACTACGTTGATTATTTGACTTTGCCATGTGATCAAACAACTGAAATACCAACAATTTTGAGTGCACCCATTGAATTAACTATTGATGCAAAAGAACCAATGTTTAATCATTTTGATATGACCTCTAATCTTGGTGATGATTCTGTGTTGAATGACTTATTGCATGTTTGCTTATTTAAGCATGTTGTAGCATGTAAATTTGATGCAAATAAGGTTTCTTCACCAATGTTGGGATGGTTTAATGATGAACATTGTCAATCTTTTGAAATGAATAAGAGCTTCACTTATATGTGCAACCTGAGTTGCAATATTTTCATGCCTTCTACTTCTTGTGCTAATTTTTTGGCTTTAGATTTTATGAACTATGCAAGTTACTCATCTATTCATGTGTCATATATGCAAAAATCAAGGGAAGTAAAAATGGATGACATATACATATACAACATGTACACCTTGTCTCTTTTGTTAGCCACATTTCAGATTAAGCAACGCCGAGGACGGCTTTATTTTCAAGAAGGGGAGGATGATGAGGACATGACTACCTTGGATATGACCAAAAATATTGCATATATGCATATTTGTCAGGTGATCTCTAGTGCAAACTATTCAATAATCTATTTATGTTATCCAGAACAAAAATACTTCACACACTTTTGTGTTTTCTCTAATTGCAGGTGTATGAGACATTTGTACAATCCACATATGAAGATAAGGAAGAAAGAGATGTTTATTTGCTGTCCAAAAAGTTCTTTCACGTCACTTTTGGCCCAAGAGAAGATAGAGTCCAAGTCTCTCACGTTCTGGATTCAGATTCGGACTGCACAGACATACCTGACTCAAAACGCACACAAGTTTTTCATACGGACTCCGAATTGGGTGATTCTTTTTTTGTTGGAAACTAGATTTCGTGCACTTTCCAACC
>NW_025272073.1:0-1372 GCF_018294505.1 Triticum aestivum | reverse complement strand
CAGCGCTGTCCACGGCCTCCAGTAAGCTACAAACACCAGAAACTACTTGCAACTCCTGGACAGAGGACAAGGGTGAATAGGAAGTCGAGCGGGGTCATATTTCAGGGCCCAATGTATGGTAGTAACTGAATCATGGATCACAAACACAGAACTCAGTTCCTAAGGACGGCTTCAATGAGACAACCCACCATGTACTCCTACATGGCCTCTCACCGACACCTTTTACCAAATCGTGTTCACACACTTAGCTCACACATAGTAGGACATGTTCACACACCTCTGATTCATCCTCGATGAATCAGACCTGACTCAACTCTAAGCAGTAGCAGGCATGACAAACAAGCATGAATGAGTAGGCACAACAGGGCTCAAACAACTCCTACTCATGCTAGTGGGTTTCATCTATTTACTGTGGCAATGACAGGTCATGCAAAGGATAAAGGGGTTCAGCTACCGCAACAAGTAACAAATATGTCGTTGTTGTCCTAATGCAGTAAAAGAGAGCAGGAGCGAGAGAGTGGGATTTTATCGGAATGAACAAGGGGGTTTTGCTTGCCTGGCACTTTTGAAGATAACATTGAGTCTTCATCAGTGTCAACGATCACATCATCGGTATCACGTCTATCGAGAGGGGACAAATACCGGCAACACAGAAGGGAACACAATCAATGCAATGCACAATATGATGCATGATCATGACATGGCAAAATGAATGTGTTTTGAGCCAATGCAACTAGCACCAGATTAAATGAAGTTGGTTTGAATCCAAGATTCAAATTCAAACTCCATATGTGGATATTTAAATGCCCTTTATATGATTTGTGCTAAACAGCATCTATAAGTTGTTCTAACATGCATGAAAATGGTACAGATGGATTCCTTGAATTTTTCTGATAATTTTTCATATATAAATTATTTAATTTGGAGTTACGGTTAATTTTCTATGATTTATTGAAGTTTTAGCTATTTTCTGAAATTTATAAATCATTTAGGATTTATTTAAATTCCAGAACAAATACTGCGTCAGCATGACGTAATAGTGACGTCAGCAGGGTCAACCGAGCGCCCCAGGTCAAACCTGACGTGTGGGGTCCACACGTCAGTGTCTCAGTCAACTAACCAGGTTAGTTAGCCCTAACTAACTTAGTTAGCCGGGCGGGGCCCGCATGTCAGTGGCTCACCTAATTAACTAAATTAATTAACACTAATTAACCTAATACTAATTAAGCAGGTGCCTGGGCCCACACGTCAGGGGGTCAAACCCCGGGTCAAACCCGCCGGAGTTGACCCGCGGCTTGTCGCCGGCGACGCCAGCAACGGCGGAGGGCGTCGGAAACGCTGCTCCGGCCACGGTTTGATGCGCGGGTGGGTG
>NW_025272072.1:0-1372 GCF_018294505.1 Triticum aestivum | reverse complement strand
TTAATTAATTAATTAATTAAGTAATTAATTAAGTTAATTAATCCTGGTTAATTAACCTAATAACTAATTAACCTAATTAACTACTGTTAATTAAACTTAATTAGGTTAATTAGTTAACAGTGTATGACGAACGGGACCCACCTGTCAGGGTTGACTCAGTCAACCCCTGTTGACTGCTGACGTCAGCATGACATCATGCTGACGTCATAAATACATTTTTTCGAATTAATTAAATAAATAATTAAATTCCAAAATTGTTAAAATCTTTTAAAAATCATATCTTTTAATCCGTAACTCGGATTAAAATATTTTCAACATGAAAGTTGCTCAGAACGACGAGACGAACCCGGAAACGCAGCCCGTTCGTCTGCCACGCGTCCCTAGCATAGTGAACCTGCAACATTTCACCACCGGTTCATCTGCCCGGAAACACGGAACACCGGGGATACTTTCCCGGTTGTTTCCCCCCTTCACCGGTATCACCTCATACCGCGTTAGAACACGTCTAGCTCTGCTTGTTGTACTGTTATGCACTTGCTTGCTATGTATTTATTGTTTCTCCCCCCTCTTCTCTCCGATAGACCCCGTGACGATGCTGATGCCCCTATAGTCGACTACGTCACCGACGACCCCTCCTTGTCTGAGCAACCAGGCAAGCCCCCCCCCCTTGATCACCAGATATCGCCTATTCTCCTCTATACTGCTTGCATTAGAGTAGTGTAGCATGTTACTGCTTTCGTTAATCCTATTCTGATGCATAGCCTGACATTGTCGCTACATCTGTTGATACCTTACCTGCAATCCTAAATGCTTAGTATAGGATGCTAGTTTACCATCATTGGCCCTACATTCTTGTCAGTCTGCCTTGCTATACTATCGGGCCGTGATCACTTGGGAGGTGATCACGGGTATATACTATACATACATACATACTATACAAATGGTGACTAAAGTCGGGTCAGCTCATTGAGTACCCGCAAGTGATTTTGACGAGGGGGCTGAAAGGACAGGTGGCTCCATCCCGGTAGAGGTGGGCCTGGGTTCCCGACGGCCCTCGACTGTTACTTTGTGGCGGAGCGACAGGGCAGGTTGAGACCACCTAGGAGACAGGTGGGCCTGGCCCTGTTCGGCGTTCGCGGATACTTAACACGCTTAACGAGATCTTGGTATTTGATCTGAGTCGGCTACGAGCCTATACGCACTAACCATCTACGTGGGAGTAGTTATGGGTATCCCGACGTCGTGGTATCAGCCGAAGCACTTCAGACGTCAGCGACGGAGCGGCGCGCGCCGGATTGGACTGGAACGCCTACTAGGCTAGGTCTGCTTCCGGCCGCCCTCGCAACGTGCAGGTGTGCTATGGGCGATGGGC
>NW_025272071.1:0-1372 GCF_018294505.1 Triticum aestivum | reverse complement strand
ACTTTTGAGGAGCCTCCTACTGGATTGATACCTTGGTTCTCAAAAACTAAGGGAAATACTTACGCTACTTTGCTGCATCACCATTTCCTCTTCAAGGAAAACCAACGCAAGCTCAAGACGTAGCACCATCTTCATCGGACCGCTGATCCATCTTCAGAGAGAGATCCGCATCATCCTTGCCCATCTATACATCCGTTGACGCCACCACGGCGCCCAATGGCGCCACCGCCCTGCGCTCGTCCGTTCAGACGTGACGACTCTGGAAAATTTGTCGTGCGTAGCACCTGCCAACCAGGCATGACTCAACGTAGCACCTGTCGCTCAGGCATGACTTGACAGCTCTACCGAAGCTCCGTGCAAGAGGAAGCCACTCAACCACCTGCCTCTGTCTTCCAGCGCTGCTCCACAAACAATACTCCCAAGAGAGAAACGGCACCATAGTACCGCCATGGTCCAATCTGGAAGACCAGATCCTAGGGGTTTCCCCCGAAGCAGCACAATGAAGGAAATATGCCCTAGAGGCAATAATAAAGTTATTATATATTTCCTCATATCATGATAAATGTTTATTATTCATGCTAGAATTGTATTAACCGGAAACATAATACATGTGTGAATACATAGACAAACAGAGTGTCACTAGTATGCCTCTACTTGACTAGCTCGTGAATCAAAGATGGTTAAGTTTCCTAACCATAGACATGAGTTGTCATTTGATTAACGGGATCACATCATTAGGATAATGATGTGATTGACTTGACCCATTCCGTTAGCTTAGCACTTGATCGTTTAGTATGATGCTATTGCTTTCTTCATGAATTATACATGTTCCTATGACTATGAGATTATGTAACTCCCATTTACCGAAGGAACACTTAGTGTACTACCAAACGTCACAACGTAACTGGGTGATTATAAAGGAGCTCTACGGGTGTCTCCGAAGGTACTTGTTGAGTTGACGTATTTCGAGATTAGGATTTTTCACTTTGATTGTCGGAGAGGTATCTCTGGGCCCTCTCGGTAATGCACATCACTATAAGCCTTGCAAGCAATGTAGCTAATGAGTTAATTACGGGATGATGCATTACGTAACGAGTAAAGAGACTTGACAGTAACGAGATTGAACTAGGTATTGAGATACCGACGATCGAATCTCGGGCAAGTAACATACCGATGACAAAGGGAACAACGTATGTTGTTATGCGGTTTGACCGATAAAGATCTTCGTAGAATATGTGGGAGCCAATATGAGCATCCAGGTTCCGCTATTGGTTATTGACCGGAGACGTGTCTCGGTCATGTCTACATAGTTCTTGAACCCGTAGGGTCCGCACGCTTAAAGTTCGATGACGGTTATATTATGAGTTTACGT
>NW_025272070.1:0-1372 GCF_018294505.1 Triticum aestivum | reverse complement strand
ATCAAATCTGTGTCCTTGGGTGCATGCTTATGTCCCATGCAAAAAATGGGAATGAATTTCAAACACCATGGCACCGTTGATTGCCGGCATAACATTGAGATGCCTGGTTTTTAAATTCTAGTAAATCCAAAACTCGTATGAAATTCATGAAACTTGGCATGCTATCATGGAGCGGCATCAACATGCCGAGGTAAAAATTTTGTCCCATTTGGGGCAGGTTTGGGTATATGCTTCTCACAAACCGAAATTTCTCACAAAAAGCATGATGGTTTTCGGTAGGGAAAGTCCCACCTTCAGGGACGAAACGATATCCATTGCCTCTTATTGCTTTGAATTTTTTTCTCGTGTCAACATTGAACAACATGAGTGTTGTGTGAATTTTTGTGATTTTTTGGGGTTTCTTTGGACATTTTTATGCATTAAGTGAGTTTTCAATGCATTTATGTGCATAATTCAAATTTGAACTACATGCGCATGCTCCAGTGCATATAAATTGGTTGAAAAATCAAATCTGTGTCCTTGGGTGCATGCTTAGGTCCCATGCAATAAATGGGAATGAATTTCAAATACCATGGCACCGTTGATTGCCGGCAAAACATTGAGATGCCTGGTTTTTAAATTCTTGTAAATCCAGAACTCGTATGAAATTCATGAAACTTGGCATGCTATCATGGAGCGGCATCAACATGCCGTGGTACAAATTTTGTCCCATTTGGGGCAGGTTTGGGTATATGCTTCTCACAAACCGGAGCTCTCTGGCACGTCCTCAGCGGGAGCACAACACTCCGAAGAGGTACGCTTTTCGGAGTGGGTGCAAGAGGTCTTGCCGGAAGGGGCCTTGCCGGCTTTCTTCCTCCCTGGAGCTTCAGCGGCAGGAGCAAGTGCCCTGGCGGCAGTTGCTGCAACTGCCTCTCGGTAGAGTTGGTCGGTGCAGATGAGCTCGTCTTTCTTGTCAGAGGGGACGGTGATGATGGTCAGCGGCCCTGGCATCTTCAATGTGTTGTAGGCGTAGTGGGACACCGCCATGAACTTGGCCAGCGCTGGGCGGCCAAGGATCCCATTGTATGGCAAGGGGATCTCGGCGACATCGAAGATGATCTTCTCCGTCCTATAGTTCAGCTCGCCCCCAAATGTAACGGGTAGCGTGATTTTACCTTTAGGCTGGCTCCTTCCTGGGTTGACCCCTTGAAACGTGCCCGTCTCTTCGAGGTCTTCATCAGGAATCTGCAGCTTCTTGATCACAGCGGGCGAGATCAAATTCAGACCGACCGGACCGTCAACTAGCTCTTTGGTCACCTTGAGGTTGCGTATTGTTGGTGAAACCAACAACGACAAACACCCGACCGCAGTTGTACGGTCAGGGTGATCCTCG
>NW_025272069.1:0-1372 GCF_018294505.1 Triticum aestivum | reverse complement strand
ACGTGTTACCCCCGTCTTCGTCCCTTATGCTTGCCCCTCCCAGCTCCACTACACACACGATTGCACATTCCTTTGGCCGCTCCCGCTCAACTACGGAGACGAGTTTTACCACGGTTCAACTGCACCAGTGCCTATTTACCATGGTTTCGACCCCTTTCAGAACACGCTTGCCGCCGCTAGACGCGTGAATAATGAGCAGCGAGCTAAAACTTACCGTAAACGTGCAAAATAATAAAACGTGCTAAACATACGTCGCGCTCGTGTGTTTTGTTTTCCACGCGGTGCAAAAAAATTAAAAAGGGAATGCAACACGAGGACTTCCCAGGAGGTCACCCATCCTAGTACTACTCTCGCCCAAGCACGCTTAACTTCGGAGTTCTGATGGGATCCGGTGCTTTAGTGCTGGTATGATCGCTTCCGACGTGTTACCCCCGTCTTCGTCCCTTATGCTTGCCCCTCCCAGCTCCACTACACACACGATTGCACATTCCTTTGGCCGCTCCCGCTCAACTACGGAGACGAGTTTTACCACGGTTCAACTGCACCAGTGCCTATTTACCATGGTTTCGACCCCTTTCAGAACACGCTTGCCGCCGCTAGACGCGTGAATAATGAGCAGCGAGCTAAAACTTACCGTAAACGTGCAAAATAATAAAACGTGCTAAACATACGTCGCGCTCGTGCATTTTGTTTTGCACGCGGTGCAAAAAAATTAAAAAGGGAATGCAACACGAGGACTTCCCAGGAGGTCACCCATCCTAGTACTACTCTCGCCCAAGCACGCTTAACTTCGGAGTTCTGATGGGATCCGGTGCTTTAGTGCTGGTATGATGGCATCCGACGTGTTACCCCGTCTTCGTCCCTTATGCTTGCCCCTCCCAGCTCCACTACACACACGATTGCACATTCCTTTGGCCACTCCCGCTCAACTACGGAGACGAGTTTTACCACGGTTCAACTGCACCAGTGCCTATTTACCATGGTTTCGACCCCTTTCAGAACACGCTTGCCGCCGCTAGACGCGTGAATAATGAGCAGCGAGCTAAAACTTACCGTAAACGTGCAAAATAATAAAACGTGCTAAACATACGTCGCGCTCGTGCGTTTTGTTTTGCACGCGGTGCAAAAAAATTAAAAAGGGAATGCAACACGAGGACTTCCCAGGAGGTCACCCATCCTAGTACTACTCTCGCCCAAGCACGCTTAACTTCGGAGTTCTGATGGGATCCGGTGCTTTAGTGCTGGTATGATCGCATCCGACGTGTTACCCCCGTCTTCGTCCCTTATGCTTGCCCCTCCCAGCTCCACTACACACACGATTGCACATTCCTTTGGCCGCTCCCGCTCAACTACGGAGACGAGTTTTACCACG
>NW_025272068.1:0-1372 GCF_018294505.1 Triticum aestivum | reverse complement strand
CCTCCTCCTCCTCTCCCGCGGTGCTTGGCGAAGCCCTGCAGGATTGCCACGCTCCTCCACCACCACCATGCCGTCGTGTTGCTGCTGGATGGAGTCTTCCCCAACCTCTCCCTCTCTCCTTGCTGGATCAAGGCGTGGGAGACGTCACCGGGCTGCACGTGTGTTGAACGCGGAGGCACCGTTCTTTCGGTGCTTAGATCGGAATCAACCGCGATCTGAATCGCTACGAGTACGACTCCCTCATCCGCGTTCTTGCAACGCTTCCGCATCGCGATCTACAAGGGTATGTAGATTCACTCCCCTTCCCCTCGTTGCTAGATTACTCCATAGATTGATCTTGGTGATGCGTAGAAAATTTTGAATTTCTGCTGCGTTCCCCAACAGTGGCATCATGAGCTAGGTCTATGCGTAGTTTCTATGCACGAGTAGAACACAAAGTAGTTGTGGGCGTCGATGTTGTCAATTCTTCTTGCCGCTACTAGTCTTATCTTGTTTCGGCGGCATTGTAGGATGAAGCGGCCCGGACCGACCTTACACGTACTCTTACGTGAGACAGGTTCCACCGACTGACATGCACTAGATGCATAAGGTGGCTAGCGGGTGTCTGTCTCTCCTACTTTAGTCGGAACGGATTCGATGAAAAGGGTCCTTATGAAGGGTAAATAGAAATTGGCAAATCACGTTGTGGTCATACGTAGGTAAGAAACGTTCTTGCTAGAAACCTACAAACCACGTAAAAAACTTGCAACAACAATTAGAGGACGTCTAACTTGTTTTTGCAGCAAGTGCTATGTGATGTGATATGGCCAGAAGATATGATGAATGATATATGTGATGTATGAGATTGATCATATTCTTGTAATAGGGATCACGACTTGCATGTCGATGAGTATGACAACCGGCAGGAGCCATAGGAGTTGTCTTTATTTTTGTATGACCTGCGTGTCATTGAATAACGCCATGTAAATTACTTTACTTTATTGCTAAGCGCGTTAGTAATCATTGGCGTGACAACTTCATGAAGACACAATGATGGAGATCATGATGATGGAGATCATGGTGTCATGCCGGTGACAAAGATGATCATGGTGCCCCGAAGATGGAGATCAAAGGAGCAAAATGATATTGGCCATATCATGTCACTATTTGATTGCATGTGATGTTTATCATGTTTTTGCATCTTATTTGCTTAGAACGACGGTAGCAAGTAGGATGATCCCTTATAATAATTTCAAGAAAGTGTTCACCCTAACTGTGCACCGTTGCGAAGGTTCGTCGTTTCGAAGCACCACGTGATGATCGGGTGTGATAGATTCTTACGTTCGAATACAACGGGTGTTGACGAGCCTAGCATGTACAGACATGGCCTCGG
>NW_025272067.1:0-1372 GCF_018294505.1 Triticum aestivum | reverse complement strand
AGGCCGGGCATGACCCAGAAAAGTGTGTCCGGCCAAATGGGATCGAGCGTGTTGGGTTATGTGGTGCACCCCTGCAGGGAAGTTTATCTATTCGAATAGCCGTGTCCCTCGGTAAAAGGACGACCCGGAGTTGTACCTTGACCTTATGACAACTAGAACTGGATACTGAATAAAATACACCCTTCCAAGTGCCAGATACAACCCGGTGATCGCTCTCTAACAGGGCGACGAGGAGGGGATCGCCGGGTAGGATTATGCTATGCGATGCTACTTGGAGGACTTCAATCTACTCTCTTCTACATGCTGCAAGATGGAGATGACCAGAAGCGTAGTCTTCGACAGGACTAGCTATCCCCCTTTTATTCCGGCATTCTGCAGTTCAGTCCACTGATATGCCCCTTTACACATATACCCTTGCATATGTAGTGTAGCTCCTTGCTTGCGAGTACTTTGGATGAGTACTCACGGTTGCCTTTCTCCCTCTTTCTCCCCCTTCCTTTCTACCTGGTTGCCGCAACCAGATGCTGGAGCCCAGGAGCCAGACGCCACCGTCGACGACGACACCTACGACACGGGAGGTGCCTACTACTACGTGCAGGCCGCTGACGACGACCAGGAGTAGTTAGGAGGATCCCAGGCAGGAGGCCTGCGCCTCGTTCGATCTGTATCCCAGTTTGTGCTAGCCTTCTTAAGGCAAACTTGTTTAACTTATGTCTGTACTCAGATATTGTAGCTTCCGCTGACTCGTCTATGATCGAGCACTTGTATTCGAGCCCTCGAGGCCCCTGGCTTGTATTATGATGCTTGTATGACTTATTTATGTTTTAGAGTTGTGTTGTGATATCTTCCCGTGAGTCCCTGATCTTGGTCGTACACATTTGCGTGCATGATTAGTGTACGGTCAAATCGGGGGCGTCACAAGTTGGTATCAGAGCCGACTGCCTGTAGGAATCCCCCTTTCCACACTCCTTGGCCGAAGTCGAGTCTAGACATTACAAAACTTTTACTAACATGGCTGTGTGTCTTACGGGCCCACGTCGCCATTGGGTGGTACTAGGATCTTTTACTCCTCGACCTTTACTCTGGGATTCTGAACTCTCTTCTACTCGGGTTAAACGAATTTACTAACTCTAACACTAGGATCCCGTGACCGCATTCACCCCAAAGTTGGATAAGCCATAGTTGTTTCTTAGAGTAGTATTTTGAACAATTCACACACTGTCATTTGACTCCTTTGAAACGTCTTTGCTTTCAGATGGAACCCACGAGGCAGGTCGTTCGCCACACGATGGCCATTGGTGCCTCGGGATCACCTGCGGTGCTAGCTGAGATGATGACCTATCTGGGTTATCGCTGGCACCCTGAGTACACC
>NW_025272066.1:0-1372 GCF_018294505.1 Triticum aestivum | reverse complement strand
GTCGGGATACCCATAACTACTCCCGCGTAGATGGTTAGTGCGTATAGGCTCGTAGCCAACTCAGATCAAATACCAAGATCTCGTTAAGCGTGTTAAGTATCCGCGAATGCCGAACAAGGCCAGGCCCACCTGTCTCCTAGGTGGTCTCAACCTGCCCTGTCGCTCCGCCACAAAGTAACAGTCGGGGGCCGTCGGGAACTCAGGCCCACCACTACCTGGATGGAGCCACCTGCCCCTTCAGCCCCCATCTCCAAACAGTATCACCAGTAATGTAACAGTGTAAAGTATATAGTATATGCCCGTGATCACCTCCCGAAGTGATCACAGCCCAGTAGTATAGCATGGCAGACGGACAAGAGTGTAGGGTCACTGATGGAACACTAGCATCCTATACTAAGCATTTAGGATTGCGGGTAAGGTATCAATGACTGTAGTAGCAATGACAGGCTATGCATCAGAATAGGATTAACGAAAAGCAGTAACATGCTACACTACTCTAATGCAAGCAGTATAGAGAAGAGTAGGTGATATCTGGTGATCAAAGGGGGGGGGCTTGCCTGGTTGCTCAGACAAGGAGGGGCCGTCGGTGATGTAGTCGTACTCGGTGGCATCAGCGTCGGTCTCGTAGTCTACCGGAGATAAGAGGGGGAAGAAACAATGAATACAATGCAAACATAAACACGACGATGCGTGACGTGACAGTGAGCGGTGCTAGGTGTGCCCTAACGTGGTATGAGGTGGTACCGGTTAAGGGGGGAAACATGCGGGAAAGTATTCCCGGTGTTTCGCGTTTTCGGGCAGAGGAGCCGGAGGGGGAAAGTTGCGAGTTCGATAGGTTAGGGTGTGTGGCGGACGAACGGGTTGCGTATCCGGAATCGTCTCGTCGTTCTGAGCAACTTTCATGTTGAAAATATTTTAATCCGAGTTACGGATTAAAAGATATGATTTCCTAAAGATTTTATTAATTTCTGGAATTTATTTAATTATTTAATTAATTCGGAAAATGGATTTATGACGTCAGCATGACGTCGTGCTGACGTCAGCAGTCAGCGTTGACCGTTTGACCTGGTCAACCTGACATGTGGGTCCCGTGGAACCCACCTGTCATACACTGTTAGGTTTAATTAGGGTTTAGTTTAATCCTAATTATAGTTTAATTAAAATTAACTAGTTAATTAAATTAATTAAACCGGATTAATTAACTTAATTAATTCATTAGTTAATTAATTAATTAATAATTAATTTTATTAATCATTTTTATTTTTATTTAATAATTTTATTTTTTTTTAATTCTCCTTTTTAAAAAAAACCGTTCTGGGGTGGGGCCAACTTGTCATAGGGCCAATGGCCTTATCGGCCATGGGTGCTGACG
>NW_025272065.1:0-1372 GCF_018294505.1 Triticum aestivum | reverse complement strand
CAACATGAGATTGTTGCAATAGGATTTACGGCTTAGAGCATCAGCCATGACATTGGCTTTGCCTGGGGTGTAGGTAATCCCTAGATCATAATCTGTGATCAACTCCAACCAACGTCTTTGCCTAAGGTTCAGATCCGGTTGGGTGAAGATATACTTGAGACTCTGGTGATCGGTGTAGATCTCGCAACGTTTACCAAGGAGGTAATGTCGCCAGGTCTTGAGTGCAAAGACTACGGCTGCAAGCTCTAGATCATGTGTAGGATAATTCTCCTCATGTGGATGCAACTGTCGAGATGCATAGGCAATCACATGACGATCCTGCATAAGAATGCAACCTAGTCCCTGTCGTGAGGCGTCGCAGTAGATAATAAAGTCTTTAGTGAAATCCGGTGGCACAAGTATGGGAGCAGAAGTCAGGCGTCTTTTCAGTTCCTGAAAACTATACTCACACTGTGGGGACCACTCAAACTTTTTATCTTTATTGAGAAGTTCTGTGAGGGGTTTGGCTACTTTGGAGAAGTTTTCAACAAAGCGGCGACAATAGCTGGCTAGACCAAGGAAACTCCTAACTTGTTTCACGGTCTCAGGTGGAGTCCAATCGAGAACGGCTTGAACTCTCTCGGGATTGACAGCAATGCCCTTACCAGAGATTACGTGGCCTAGGTAGGTCACTACTGGCAACCAAAATTCACACTTGGAGAACTTGGCATAAAGGCGGTGCTCTCTGAGTTTTTCTAACACAAGTCTAAGATGTTCAGCATGCTCTTCCTCGTTCTTAGAGTAAATAAGAATATCATCGAGGTAAACCACGACGAACTTATCTAAGTACTCCATGAAGATCGAGTTCATCAGGCGGGAGAATGTGGCTGGGGCGTTGGTTAGGCCAAAGGACATGACGGTGTACTCGTACTGACCATAACGAGTAACAAAAGCTGTCTTGGGAATGTCCCCATTTCTGATCTTGATTTGGTGGTAGCCTAACCTTAAATCCATCTTGGAGAAGACTGAGGATCCAGCGAGCTGATCATACAGGTCGTTGATCCTGGGAAGCGGATACTTGTTCTTTATCGTGACCAAATTAACGGGACGATAATCTACAACCATCCGGTCCGTACCGTCTTTCTTCTTGACGAAGAGGACGGGGCAAGCCCAAGGAGAAGAACTAGGACGGATGAAACCCTTTTGCAAGGACTCATCGAGTTGTTTCTTAAGCTCGGCTAGTTCTAGGGGTGCCATCTTGTAAGGTCTCCGGGAGATTGGAGCTGTTCCTGGGATAAGATCTATGACGAACTCTACATCTCTGTCAGGTGGAACACCTGGCAGTTCCTCTGGAAAGACATCCGGAAAGTCACGGACTACCGGGATATCTTCA
>NW_025272064.1:0-1372 GCF_018294505.1 Triticum aestivum | reverse complement strand
AGTCCACGAAACGGGCCAGAATCGGCCAAATTTGCAATTTATGATGACCGACACGTAAGCGCACCCTGGGTTCAACAATCGTGGAAATCGCTTCGGGACCCCAAAACGGTGAGTAATAGCCCATGAAAGAGGGCAGAATCGGCCAAAACTGCAATTGTTGATGACCGACACGTAAGCGCACATTGGGGTTCAACAACGATGGAAATCGCTTCGGGACCCCAAAACGGTGAGTAATAGTCTACGAAACGGGTCAGAATTGACAAAAATCACGAGTGTTGATGACCGACACGTAAGCGCACATTGGGTTCAACAACCATGGAAATCACTTTGGGACCCCAAAACGGTGAGTAATAGTCATCGAAATGGGTCAGAGTCGACAAAAACCGCGAGTGTTGATGATCGACACATAAGCGCAACTTGGGGTTCAACAATTATGGAAATTGATTTGAGACCATAAAACGGTGAGTAATAGTCCAAGAAACGAGTCAGAATCGAGAAAAACAGCGTGCGTTGATGACTGACACTCTAGGGTTCGTCAATCGTGGAAATCACACCAGGACCCCAAAATAGTGAGTAATAGTCCACGAAACGGGCAATAATCGGCGAAAACTATGAGTGTTGATTATCGACATGTAAGCGCACCTTGGGGTTCCACAACTATGGAAATCGCTTCGAGGCCCCAAAACATTGAGTAATAGTCCATGAAACGGGTCAGAATTGGCCAAAACTGTGATTGTTGACGATAGACACATAAACACTCCCTAGGGATCGTCAATCATGGCAATCGCTCTGGACCCCAAAACGGTGAGTAATATTCCACAAAACGGGTCAGGATCGCCAATATTGCGATTGTCGATGACTGACACGAAAGCGCACCTTGGGGTTCAACAATTGGGGAAATCGCTTCGGGACCCCAAAACGGTGAGTAGTATTCCACGAAACGGGTCAAAATCGACAAAAACCGCGAGTGTTGACGACTGACATGTAAGCGTACCTTGGGGTTCAACAAACATGAAAATCGCTTTGGACCGCAAAATGGGGAGTAATAGTCCTTGAAAGAGCCCACAATCGGACAAACCTTGGATTATTGATGAATGATACATAAACGCACCCCTGGGGTTCGTCAATCATGGTAGTCGCTCAGGGACCCCAAATCAATGAGTAATAGTCCATGAAACGGGCCGGAATTTGCCAAAACTGCGAGTGTTCATGACCGACACATAAACGCACCCCGGTGTTCGTCAATCATGGAAATCACTCCGGGACCCCAAAACTGAGAAACAGTCCAAGAAATGGTCCAGAATCGGCTGAAACTGCGATTGTTGATGACCAACACGTAAGCGCATCCCGGGGATCAACAACCATGGAAATC
>NW_025272063.1:0-1372 GCF_018294505.1 Triticum aestivum | reverse complement strand
AGGGCCCACCCGTGGTCAAACCCGGGTCGGCTGCACCAGCGTTTAGCCGCCGGCGAGCCCGACGCGGCGGCGGAAGTGGTTTTGGCCGTTTCGGCCACCAAATGGGTCGCGGAGACCACCGGAGTGGAGCTGAGGACGAGCCGCAGCTCTTGGTGGAGTCCGTTGGGGTCGGGGTGGCCGGAGTTGGCGCCGGCGACGACTTTGGCGGCCACCGGGGTTCGGCCGAAGACGAACTTGACGCTAGAGGGGTCGGTGAGGCTCGGGGAGTGGCTAGCTAGGTGCTAAGTGACACGGTGAGTATGATGGACACCAGTTTGTGGCCGGAGGGTGACCGGGAGCACGTCGGCGACGAGCTCCACGGCGGTGGGTGCGGTTGAGCTCCGGGAGGTTGCTACACAGCTCGGGAGCAAGAACGGAAGGAAGGGGAAGATGGCTAAGCTCACAGTGAGTGCGACGAAGCCCTTGGTGTGGCCGGAGATGGACCGGAGCGACGACGGCGTTGAAGGGGATCTCCGGCGATGGCGGTTTGGGCGAGGTCGTTGCGGTGGACTCGGGCGTTGCGAGCGCTCGGGGCTCGGCTGCTCGATGAAGTGGATAGCAGGGGAGCTCCTGGACACGATGAGAGGACGCACGGATGACGGGGAGCACAGCTACGACGAAGGCACGACGATGGTGGCGTCGGCCATGGCGGGGGAGCGCGAGGGGGAGGAGCTGGAGAGTAGCGGGGGTGTCTGGGGGGTTCGGGGGAGCGAGGGAGGCCGGTCCACGACGTCACCGGACGAGGGAAGCGGCGAGGCGGCGAGCAGGTGCGTGGCGCGCGCTGCGGTCGCCGTCGGGCACCTGCCTGCCTGCCTGGCCGGCAAGCAGCTCGCTGGAGCGGCGCTGGGCTGGGCCGGCAGGTGGGCCGGGTGCTGGGCGCCAGGTAAGATTTCCATTTCTTTCTGTTTTCTGTTTTTTTAATACTTCTGCAACTTTGTTGAATTAAATAAAATACTTAGGCTACTCCTAAAATCACCAAACTACTCCTGGTCCATAGTTGGATTATTTCCAACATGAAACATTTTAGTTTGGAGATATTTGAGCATTTAAATATTTTATATAATTTTAAATGCCCAAATTCAAATATTTATGATTTAATTCAAAAACCCTAGGATGGCCTAGGAAAATGTGCACCACTTTTGGCAGAGGTTCTGAACCAAGACAAAAATGATGAGCATTTTAGAAGGGCATTTCAGGTTCATTGAAAAAGTTTTTAGTAAACCCTAATTGGTTTCAGAGGGGACTGGGGGTTCTGTCATCCCCATTTCAGATTTTCTGATGAAAGAGTAAACATGATGCAACACTCTAATGCATGACTAGCTAGGGTGTGACA
>NW_025272062.1:0-1372 GCF_018294505.1 Triticum aestivum | reverse complement strand
TTGGTTGCTTGCCTGATGGTTCGTTGCACGGATACGGTTCTTCGTTAGGGTAATCACGGTACTCCTCGGGGACAGATCCTGTCGCAAAGGTCATCGATACACAAACATCACCAAACAATATGCAACAATATGATGCATGCATGAAACATGGCAATATGAGTGTGTTGGGCTAATGCAACTAAAACCAGAAGGGTTTGAACAAATTTGAATCAAAGATTCAAATTCCAAATTCAAATATGGCCTTTTAAAGTGCTTTTCCTTGTTCTGATTAAAACATCAATTTAACTTGTTTGATCATGCATGAAAATAGTACAGATGGATAGATTGGATTTTTCTGATCATTTTTCATATATAATTTGTCCAATTTGGAGTTACAGAATAAAAGTTATGAAATTTTGAAGTTTAAATAATATTCTGGAATTTCCTGATTTAATTTAAATCCAGAAATTCAATTACTGCGTCAGCCTGACGTCAGTGTGACGTCAGCAGGTCAACGGAACTGGTCCAGGTCAAACCTGACAGTGGGTCCCGCATGTCAGGGTGATTAATTTAATTAAAACTTAATTAAAACTAATCCTGTTTAATTAGCAGGGCTGGGCCCCACCTGTCATTGACTCAGGGGAGTCAACCAGGGCCCACCCGTGGTCAAAGTCAGTGTCGGCTGCCGGCGTTTAGTCGCCGGCGAGCCCGACGCGGCGGCGGGAGTGGTTTTGGCCATTTCGGCCACCAAATGGACCGCGGAGGCCACCGGAGTGGAGCTGAGGACAACCCGCAGCTCTTGGCGGAGTCTGTTGGGGTCGGGGTGGCCGGAGTCGACGCCGGCGACGACTTTGGCGGCCACCGAGGTTCGGTCGGAGGTGAACTTGGTGCTAGAGGGTTCGGTGAGGCTCGTGGAGTGGCTAGCTAGGTGCTGTGGAACGCGGTGAGCAAGATGGACACCATCTTGTGGCCGGAGGATGACCGGGAGCATGTCGGCGACGAGGTCCACGGCGGTGGGTGCGGTTGAGCTCCGGGAGGTTGCTACACGGCTCGGGAGCAAGAACGGAAGGGAGGGGAAGATGGCTAAGCTCACAGTGAGTGCGACGGAGTCCTTGGTGCGGCCGGAGATGGACCGGAGCGACGACGGCGTTGAAGGGGATCTCCGGCGACGGTGAGCTCGGGCGAGGTCGGTGCGGTGGTCTCGGGCGTTGCGAGCGCTCGGGGCTCGGCTGCTCGATGAAGTGGACAGCGGCGAAGCTCCTGGACACGGTGAGACGGCGTGGAGACGACGGGGAGCACGGCTACGACGGTGGTGCGGCGATGGTGGCGTCGGCCATGGCTGGGGCGTGCGAGGGGGAGGAGCTGGAGAGGAGAGGGGGTGTCTGGGGGATTC
>NW_025272061.1:0-1372 GCF_018294505.1 Triticum aestivum | reverse complement strand
CAGCGCTGTCCACGGCCTCCAGTAAGCTACAAACACCAGAAACTACTTGCAACTCCTGGACAGAGGACTAGGGTGAATAAGAAGTCGAGCGGGGTCATATTTCAGGGCCCAATGCATGGTAGTAGCTGAATCATGGATCACAAACACAGAACTCAGTTCCTAAGGACGGCTTCAATGAGACAACCCACCATGTACTCCTACATGGCCTCTCACCGACACCTTTTACCAAATCGTGTTCACACACTTAGCTCACACATAATAGGACATGTTCACACACCTCTGATTCATCCTCGATGAATCAGACCTGACTCAACTCTAAGCAGTAGCAGGCATGACAAACAAGCATGAATGAGTAGGCACATCAGGGCTCAAACAACTCCTACTCATGCTAGTGGGTTTCATCTATTTACTGTGGCAATGACAGGTCATGCAAAGGATAAAGGGGTTCAGCTACCGCAGCAAGTAACAGATGAATCGGTGTTGTCCTAATGCAGTAAAAGAGAGTAGGAGCGAGAGAGTAGGATTGTATCGGAATGAACAAGGGGGTTTTGCTTGCCTGGTACTTCTGAAGATAACATTGAGTCTTCATCAGTGTCAACGATCACATCATCGGTATCACGTCTATCAAGAGGGGACAAATACCGGCAACACAGAAGGGAACACAATCAATGCAATGCACAATATGATGCATGATCATGACATGGCAAAATGAATGTGTTTTGGGCTAATGCAACTAGCAACAGATTAAATGAAGTTGGTTTGAATACAAGATTCAAATTCAAACTCCATATGTGATTATTCAAATGCCATTTAATTGATTTGTGCTAAACAGCAGCTATAAGTTGTTCTAACATGCATGAAAATGGTACAGATGGATTCCTTGAATTTTTCTAATAATTTTTCATATATAAATTATCTAATTTGGAGTTACGGTTGAATTTCTATGATTTTTAGAAGTTTTTACAAATTTCTGGAATTTCCTGAATATTTATAAAATGAACTAAATTCCAGAAAAGGAATATTGCGTCAGCATGGCGTAAGGCTGAGGTCAGCAGGTCAACTGGGTCGCCCAGAGTCAAACCTGACGTGTGGGGGCCACACGTCAGTGACACAGGTTAGACAGGGGGGGTTAGTTTAGTTTAATTAAAGATTAGGGGCACTAGGGCCCACATGTCAGTGTCAGGGGGTTAGCTTAGGTGGTGATTAGCTTAAACTAATCACCTGATGGCGGGGGCCCACCTGTCATAGACCCAGGGGAGGTCAAACCCCTGGTCAAACGACTCAATCCCGCCGGCGTTGAGTCGCCGGCGAGGCCGAGGCGGCGGAGGCCTTCGGGTTTCTTGCTCCGGCGACCAAATGGCCGGCGGAGGGC
>NW_025272060.1:0-1372 GCF_018294505.1 Triticum aestivum | reverse complement strand
GTCACATCGATCTAGCTGGTAACACCTCATATCACTTTGCGGCCTCACGCACGGTATCCCCACGGGTGTCGTCTTACCTTTTCCCGGGACCGTTTGCGCCTTTTGGCTCACGTATATGATAGTGTCGCTAGCATCCATATGATAAGGAGCCCGGGCTGACATGACTAGTCGTAAACCCAAAGTGGCACAGACTTACAGGGACAGGCATCCATGACCCAGCTTCGAACGTGTCGGTCATCAGCAAGTGGGTCCGGGCTGTAGCACTGGGCTAGCAGGACTCCGGTAAACCGGGCTGTAGCGGGCTAACATGACTCCGGTACTCAAAGCGTGACATTTCCCCGAAGGGACAGACACAGGAACGAAGAAGGACACATGCCGGCCAGCCTAAGTGTTCCAGAGCAGTAGCAAGCTACCATGGCTCAGCGGTAACACTAGGAGACATTTCCCGGTAAGAGAGGCTACTAAAGATAAACAACTAGATAGTCAGATCCCTCACATACCAAGCATTTCAATCATACACACAATATGCTCGATATGTGCAAATACAACGAAGCATCACAACATGACTCTACGACACAAGTACTTTATTTAAGGCTCAGGGAGCCATACATATCATACACAAAGGTACGGGTCTCACGACCCAACATACAAGTCATACAATCATACAAACCAGCAGCGGAAGTAACTTGTCTGAGTACAGACAACTAGTAAAATAAAAGAGGCTTGGAAAGCCTAGCTATACTACGTGGTCCTTCACAAGCTCAGGGTCACCACCTAGGTCTTTAGCCTACTCGTTGATGTCAACGTCTACATAGAACCCATCAGAAGGGGTTGCAGCGTCTTCTGTAAAAATGTAGATTATAGCAACATGAGTACAAAGGTACTCAGCAAGACTTACATCAGATCCTACATACATGCATAGTATCAAGAAGAGTTGGTGGAGTTATTGCAGCAAGCCAGCTTTGACTCTTGGCTAGGCTATCCTACGATACTCCAACTTGAAATGGTTTTGCGCACACGAGTCCACTACTCACCACTTCAATACACTACCGAGGATCCACCTCCGTCTTCCTACGGAAGAGCCATCCTCGGCACTCACACTTATCTTGAGGCTTTTAGTAGTTTTCCATTTACTTGTCTATGAACTGTATAGGCAACCAAGTAGTCCTTTACCGCGGACGCGGCTATTCGAATAGATCATGTTAACCCTGCAGGGGTGTACTTCTTCATACATGTTTCCACCACTTAGCGTCTGCACACGACATGTGCTCGGCAGACTTCAAGCGAAAGCCGACGTGGGTGTAGACCACGACCTACCTAAACACTTAAGCCTCTAGTCCAGGTTTATCGCCTATTCAGGTTCCATCCGCAG
>NW_025272059.1:0-1372 GCF_018294505.1 Triticum aestivum | reverse complement strand
GCGATAAACCTGGACTAGAGGCTTAAGTGTTTAGGTAGGTCGTGGTCTACACCCACGTCGGCTTTCGCTTGAAGTCTGCCGAGCACATGTCGTGTGCAGACGCTAAGTGGTGGAAACATGTATGAAGAAGTACACCCCTGCAGGGTTAACATGATCTATTCGAATAGCCGCGTCCGCGGTAAAGGACTACTTGGTTGCCTATACAGTTCATAGACAAGTAAATGGAAACTACTAAAAGCCTCAAGATAAGTGTGAGTGCCGAGGATGGCTCTTCCGTAGGAAGACGGAGGTGGATCCTCGGTAGGGTATTGAAGTGGTGAGTAGTGGACTCGTGTGCGCAAAACATTTCAAGTTGGGGTATCGTAGGATAGCCTAGCCAAGAGTCAAAGCTGGCTTGCTGCAATAACTCCACCAACCCTTCTTGATACTATGCATGTATGTAGGGTCCGTTGTAAGTCTTGCTGAGTACCTTTGTACTCATGTTGCTATAATCTACATTTTTACAGAAGACGCTGCAAACTCTTCTGATGGGTTCTATGTAGACGTTGACATCAACGAGTAGGCTAAAGACCCAGGTGGTGACCCTGAGCTTGTGATGGACCACGTAGTATAGCTAGGCTTTCCAAGCCTCTTTTATTTTACTAGTTGTCTGTACCCAGACAATGTACTTCCGCTGCTGGCTTGTATGACTGTATGACTTGTATGTTGGGTCGTAAGACCCGTACCTTTGTGAATGTTATGTATGGCTCCCTGAGCCTTAAATAAAGTACTTGTGTCATAGAGTCATGTTGTGATGCTTCGTTGTATTTGCACATATCGAGCATATTGTGTGTATGATTGAAATGCTTGGTATGTGTGGGATCTGACTATCTAGTTGTTTATCTTTAGTAGCCTCTCCTACCGGGAAATGTCTCCTAGTGTTACCGCTGAGCCATGGTAGCTTGCTACTGCTCTGGAACACTTAGGCTGGCCGGCATGTGTCCTTCTTCGTTCCTGTGTCTGTCCCTTCGGGGAAATGTCACGCTTTGAGTACCGGGGTCCTGTTAGCCCGCTACAGCCCGGTTTACCGGAGTCCTGCTAGCCCAGTGCTACAGCCCGGACCCACTTGCTGATGACCGACACGTTCGAAGCTGGGTCATGGATGCCTGTCCCTGTAAGTCTGTGCCACTTTGGGTTTACGACTAGTCATGTCAGCCCGGGCTCCTTATCATATGGATGCTAGCGACACTATCATATACGTGAGCCAAAAGGCGCAAACGGTCCCGGGAAAAGGTAAGACGACACCCGTGGGGATACCGTGCGTGAGGCCGCAAAGTGATATGAGGTGTTACCAGCTAGATCGATGTGACATCGAGTCGGGGTCCTGACATCA
>NW_025272058.1:0-1372 GCF_018294505.1 Triticum aestivum | reverse complement strand
TGCTTTATTAGCTCTATTAATATCATCTTTCAAAATGGAATCAGGAGTCATAGGAAGCAAAGTAATATTTTTATCCTTATGAACAAGAGTATAGTGATTGTTTCTACCATGGTGTACAGAATTTTTATCAAATTGCCATGGTCTACCAAGTAATAAGGAACATGCTTGCATAGGTACCACATCATAATCAACATAATCAGCATATGTAGAGATACTAAAATGCACACGAACAGTACGTGTTACCTTAACCTTGCCGCTGTTGTTGAACCATTGGATGTAGTAAGGATGTGGATGTGGTCTTGTGGTGAGAGAAAGCTTCTCCACCATCTCCATGCTAGCCAAGTTGTTGCAGCTCCCTCCGTCTATTATGACGCGCACAGAACGTTCCTTCACAACTCCCTTGGTATGGAACAAATTGTGCCTCTAATTTTGCTCAGCTTGTGTGACCTGCACACTCAAAACACGTTGAGCAACTAAACATTCATACCTGTCAGCGTCTTCAGGAGCCATGTATTGCATCTCATGATCAGAATCATCTACACCATGTTCTTCACGTGTAATAAGAGCCAAAGTCTCCTCATCATAGTCACTAGCGGACTCATATCCACCATCCACGGTAGCAATCATCACACGCGGAGATTTGCATTCCCTCGCATAATGACCTCCTCCCTTACAACGACGACAAATAATATCACTTGTGTGCCCTGTTGATGCCATGGAAGAAGAAGAACGCTGTGCAGGCCCCGCAGGTGCGCTCTTGGCAGATAATGGTGGTTGTGCCTGTTTTCTTGTATCACGGCTGGAGGTGGCACCGGATGGAGGTGCTGGTGTAGTTGAAGTAGAAGATGCACGTGGTGTCCATGATGAAGGTCGGCCTGCAAAGAAGTTAGTCCGCCCCAATGCTTGTCGATCCTGCACTTCACGTTCAGCTTTACAAGCAAGATGGAATAAACGAGTGATATTAGTATACTCCTTATAGTCTAGAATGGTCTGAATCTCTCTATTTAATCCACCCAGAAAACGTGCAAGCATAGCTTCATTATCCTCAACAATACCACATCTAATCATGCCAGTTTGTAATTCCTGATAATATTCTTCTACAGAATTTTTCCCTTGTCTTAAACGCTGAAATTTTTGAAGCAATTCACGTTGGTAATATGGTGGAACCCAACGCGTACGCATAGCAGTTTTCAAAGCAGCCCAAGTAGTTGGAATAGTATATAATCTACAATGTTCAGACCACCATACACATGCAAAACTAGTGAAAGCACAAACAGCAGCAGCAACTCGTCTCTCCTCAGGATATTGTAAACATGTAAATCGTTGTTCAGTTTCTAACTCCCAAGTAAGATATATATCAGGAACATATCTA
>NW_025272057.1:0-1372 GCF_018294505.1 Triticum aestivum | reverse complement strand
ACGTAAACTCATAATATAACCGTCATCGAACTTTAAGCGTGCGGACCCTACGGGTTCAAGAACTATGTAGACATGACCGAGACACGTCTCCGGTCAATAACCAATAGCGGAACCTGGATGCTCATATTGGCTCCCACATATTCTACGAAGATCTTTATCGGTCAAACCGCATAACAACATACGTTGTTCCCTTTGTCATCGGTATGTTACTTGCCCGAGATTCGATCGTCGGTATCTCAATACCTAGTTCAATCTCGTTACTGTCAAGTCTCTTTACTCGTTACGTAATGCATCATCCCGTAATTAACTCATTAGCTACATTGCTTGCAAGGCTTATAGTGATGTGCATTACCGAGAGGGCCCAGAGATACCTCTCCGACAATCAAAGTGAAAAATCCTAATCTCGAAATACGTCAACTCAACAAGTACCTTCGGAGACACCCGTAGAGCTCCTTTATAATCACCCAGTTACGTTGTGACGTTTGGTAGTACACTAAGTGTTCCTTCGGTAAATGGGAGTTACATAATCTCATAGTCATAGGAACATATATAATTCATGAAGAAAGCAATAGCATCATACTAAACGATCAAGTGCTAAGCTAACAGAATGGGTCAAGTCAATCACATCATTATCCTAATGATGTGATCCCGTTAATCAAATGACAACTCATGTCTATGGTTAGGAAACTTAACCATCTTTGATTCACGAGCTAGTCAAGTAGAGGCATACTAGTGACACTCTGTTTGTCTATGTATTCACACATGTATTATGTTTCCGGTTAATACAATTCTAGCATGAATAATAAACATTTATCATGATATGAGGAAATATATAATAACTTTATTATTGCCTCTAGGGCATATTTCCTTCATTGTGCTGCTTCGGGGGAAACCCCTAGGATCTGGTCTTCCAGATTGGACCATGGCGGTACTATGGTGCCGTTTCTCTCTTGGGAGTATTGTTTGTGGAGCAGCGCTGGAAGACAGAGGCAGGTGGTTGAGTGGCTTCCTCTTGCACGGAGCTTCGGTAGAGCTGTCAAGTCATGCCTGAGCGACAGGTGCTACGTTGAGTCATGCCTGGTTGGCAGGTGCTACGCACGACAAATTTTCCAGAGTCGTCACGTCTGAACGGACGAGCGCAGGGCGGTGGCGCCATTGGGCGCCGTGGTGGCGTCAACGGATGTATAGATGGGCAAGGATGATGCGGATCTCTCTCTGAAGATGGATCAGCGGTCCGATGAAGATGGTGCTACGTCTTGAGCTTGCGTTGGTTTTCCTTGAAGAGGAAATGGTGATGCAGCAAAGTAGCGTAAGTATTTCCCTTAGTTTTTGAGAACCAAGGTATCAATCCAGTAGGAGGCTCCTCAAAAGT
>NW_025272056.1:0-1372 GCF_018294505.1 Triticum aestivum | reverse complement strand
AGGGAGGTAAGTAATTATCATCCTCGACCTCTTCGTCTGCCGCCCTCTCGTGAGGGCTTGCTTCTGCCTCCTCCTGTGCTGGATCGTGCTGGAGGGGGTTGTCTTCGGCACTTTCTGGGGTGTTATTATCTCCTGTGCCGGAATCTCTATTCTTGCTGTGGCAGGATTTAGAGCAACGCCGCTGATGTCGGCGCTTGGGCTGTTTCTTTAAGGAATCGGCCTCCGTTGCTTCTTCGCCGTCCCCATCTTTTGGGGTGTCCACCATATATATGTCGTATGACGAGGTGGTCTTCTAGTGTCCTGTAGGCACTGGTTCTTGATATTCTCCGGCATCTCGTCCATACCGTCGATGTCTTCGGAGTCATAGCCGAGTACGTCGGTTAGATCGTCGACGGTGGCTACAAAGTGGGTGGTGGGTGGGCTCTGAATTTCTTCGTCATCCGCGTCCCAACCATCCTGGCCGTAGTTCGGCCAGGGCTCTCCGGATAGCGAGAGATGCTTCAGCAAATTTAAGATATCGCTGAAGGGTGAGTGCTGAAAGATGTCCGCAGCGGTGAATTCCATGATCGGCGCCCAGTCGGATTCGACTGGCAGGGGCGCAGGAGGCTCGGAGTCCGGCAGAGAGTCCGACACCTCGGAGTCATGAGCTTTATGCGGGAAAAGGTAAGTGTTCGGCTCCATCGCCATAGAAGTTGCAGCTCCCGAGGCGGTGTCCGGCCATCCGGCCTCGATCTGAGCGATCGGCTCCGGACTATGGGTCGGAGCGGATTCGTGTGCGGCCTCCAAGGTGCTGTCCGGCGGCAGAGTTAGGTCGTGCCCATCGTGACAGCGCAGCACGCTCGGCTGTGGCTCAGATCCATCAAAGATCAAGTCCCTCGGATATCGGCCGTCAAGTTTAGGCTTCCAAACCTGACCTGACGGCCAGGGGTGTAGCTTTCGATCTGCTCCAGATGGCCAAGTGAGTTGGCCCGCAGTGCGAAGCCGCCAAATAGGAAGATCTGTCCGGGGAGAAAAGTCTCACCCAGGACTGCGTCGTTGTTGATTGAAGAGGCCATCAAGCCTATCGGTGACGACACAGAGGAACTCTCAATGAAAGCACCAATGTCGGTGTCAAAACCGGCGGATCTCGAGTAGGGGGTCCCGAACTGTGCGTCTAGGCGGATGGTAACAGGAGACAGGGGACACGATGTTTTACCCAGGTTCGGGCCCTCTTGATGGAGGTAAAACCCTACGTCCTGCTTGATTGATATTGATATTGTGGATGTTTACAAGAGTGGATCTACCACGAGATCAAGGAGGCTAAACCCTAGAAGCTAGCCTATGGTATGATTGTAATGGTTGTTGTTGTTGTTGTTGTTGTTGTTGTTGTTGT
>NW_025272055.1:0-1372 GCF_018294505.1 Triticum aestivum | reverse complement strand
TCTCTCTCTCTCTCTCTCTCTCTCTCTCTCTCTCTTGTGTTCTTGATTTGGCACGATCTTGATGTACCACGAGATTTGTTAATATAGTCGGATCATATGGTGTTTTCCCCTCTGTATCTTGTTGTGATGAATTGAGTCTTGCTCTTTGAGGTTTCGCTATGTTGGATTGAATATTGGATTTGAGAACACTTGATGTATGTATTGCATATGGATACCCATGGTGATAATGGGGTATTATATTGAGTCACTTGATATATGTTTAGTAATCAACTTGCGGATCCCAGTGGTGACATTGGGGCGATATAGGCATAGGGGTTGATACATGTTTTCATCCTACGTTCTCCCATAGAAACTTTGGAGTGATTCTTTGTTGCACTTGAGGGATTGTTATATGATTCAATTATGTTAGCACTATTGAGATACTACACTAGTGAAAGTATGAAGCCTAGACATTGTTTTCAAGCATTGCAATACCATTTGTGCTCATTTTTGTTACTTGCTACCTTGCTATTTTTATAATTTCATATTACAAAAACCTAGATCTACTATCCATACTACACTTG
Source organism: Triticum aestivum (assembly GCF_018294505.1). NCBI lineage: Eukaryota > Viridiplantae > Streptophyta > Magnoliopsida > Poales > Poaceae > Triticum > Triticum aestivum. The sequence continues at coordinate 809 of NW_025272055.1, read as the reverse complement.
TATCATAGTCTCTTTGCCGAACTAGTGCACCTATACAATTTGCCATTGTATTGCATGTGTTGGGGACACAAGAGATTTCTTGTATTTAATTGCAGGGTTATTTGAGAGAGACCATCTTCAAACTATGCCTCCCAGGAATTGATAAACCTTAGGTCATCCACTTGAGGGAAATTTGCCACTATCCTATAAAACTCTGCGCTTGGAGGCCCAACAGAGTCTACAAGAAATAAAGTTGCGTAGTAGACATCATGGGGCCCATGGAGGTCCACCAATGCCCATCTTCCGCTATATGAAGCCATTTACCCTAAAAATTCAGGAGAAGACTTTTGGGGCAAAGCGCCGCCATCTTGAGGCAGAGCCTGGGCGGAGTACTTTTACTCTCCAGCGGAGCGATTTCGCTGAGGATACTTCCCTAGGGGGGTGAATCGAAGCCATCGTCGGCACCAACACTCCACTCATTGTGGGAGAACACTCATCTCCATCAACATCTTCACCAACATCATCTCATCTCCATACCTTCATCTCTTGTATTCAATCTTTGTCTCAAACCTCAGATTGGTACCTGTGAATTGCTAGTAGTGTTGATTACATCTTGTAGTTGATGCTAGTTGGTTTACTTGGTGAAAGATTACATGTTCTGGTTGTTAATTACATATTTATATCCTCTGATCATGAACATGAATATGATTTGTGAGTAGTTCCGTTTATTCTTTACGACATGGCAGAAGTCTTGTTATAAGTAATCATGTGAAGTTGATTTCGTTCAATGTATTGCTAATGTGTTGTGTTGTTCTTCCTCTAGTGGTGTC
>NW_025272054.1:0-1372 GCF_018294505.1 Triticum aestivum | reverse complement strand
ACCACTCTTCAAAGGTGCATGACCATAAAAGATATTACTCATATAAATAGAACAACCATTATTCTCTGATTTAAATGAATAACCGTCTCGCATCAAACAAGATCCAGATATAATGTTCATGCTCAACGCTGGCACCAAATAACAATTATTTAGGTCTAATATTAATCCCGAAGGTAGATGTAGAGGTAGCGTGCCGACCGCGATCACATCGACTTTGGAACCGTTTCCCACGCGCATCGTCACCTCGTCCTTTGCTAGCGTCCGCTTATTCCGTAGTCCCTGTTTCGAGTTGCAAATATTAGCAACAGAACCAGTATCAAATACCCAGGTGCTACTGCGAGCTCTAGTAAGGTACACATCAATAACATGTATATCACATATACCTTTGTTCACTTTGCCATCCTTCTTATCCGCCAAATACTTGGGGCAGTTCCGCTTCCAGTGACCAGTCTGCTTGCAGTAGAAGCACTCAGTTTTAGGCTTAGGTCCAGACTTGGGTTTCTTCTCTTGAGCAGCAACTTGCTTGCTGTTCTTCTTGAAGTTTCCCTTCTTCTTCCCTTTGCCCTTTTTCTTGAAACTAGTGGTTTTGCTAACCATCAACACTTGATGCTCCTTCTTGATTTCTACCTCCGCAGCTTTCAGCATTGCGAAGAGCTCGGGAATAGTCTTGTTCATCCCTTGCATATTATAGTTCATCACGAAGCTCTTGTAGCTTGGTGGCAGTGATTGGAGAATTCTGTCAATGACGCAGTCATCTGGAAGATTAACTCCCATCTGAATCAAGTGATTATTATACCCAGACATTTTGAGTATATGCTCACTGACAGGACTGTTCTCCTCCATCTTGCAGCTATAGAACTTATTGGAGACTTCATATCTCTCAATTCGGGCATTTGCTTGAAATATCAACTTCAACTCCTGGAACATCTCATATGCTCCATGACGTTCAAAACGTCGTTGAAGTCCCGATTCTAAGCCGTAAAGCATGGCACACTGAACTATCGAGTAGTCATCAGCTTTGCTCTGCCAGACGTTCATAACATCTGGCGTTGCTCCAGCAGCAGGCCTGTCACCCAGCGGTGCTTCCAGGACGTAATTCTTCTGTGCAGCAATGAGGATAATCCTCAGGTTACGGACCCAGTCCGTGTAATTGCTACCATCATCTTTCAACTTTGCTTTCTCAAGGAACGCATTAAAATTTAACGGAACAACAGCACGAGCCATCTATCTACAATCAACATAAACAAGCAAGATACTATCAGGTACTAAGTTCATGATAAGTTTAAGTTCAGTTAATCAAATTACTTAAGAACTCCCACTTAGATAGACATCCCTCTAATCCTCTAAGTGATCACGTGATCCAAATCAACTA
>NW_025272053.1:0-1372 GCF_018294505.1 Triticum aestivum | reverse complement strand
GCAAACTCCGAAAGCAATAATGACCACATGGACCCAGCGATGGAGCAGGACGAGCCAGGTCACGCCAAATAAAGTTCGGAGCAAATACCCGATCACAATGATCCGGAGGGACGAGCTCAGGATGCCGCCCCAGAACAGGAAGATAGTCCGGCCGACAATGCATTCATCATCCCAGACGAACAAGTGGAACGAGACAACCTCCACAGAAAGCTTATGGCCACCGCAAGAAGTCTAGAAAAGTAGAAGCAACGGCTCAAGGCCGCACAGGAAAAGCTAAGTCGCAGATGGAATAAGGTGCTAGACACTGAAGAAAGATATGGCGATGACCGCCATATGAAAAGCTATCCGAAGCGCAAGCTACTGCCAGAATTCGACGACGCGGCCGTTCCACCAAAAGAAAATTCGACCAAGAAACTAGACGTACCGCCTCACAACCATAACAGAGTGGCGCCGGACACTGCGCACAATCCACGCGAGCATCCGGATAAAAAGACCGGTGCAGCCAGGTCCATATATGGATCTAGAAGACGCACCCTAGCGCAGGACTATGGTCACCTAAATGCTCATAAAAGCCAGATACCAGTTCGGAATCAACCCCGGACACAACAACAACCGACTACATGCCACAATGCGTCTAGATACAGAGGGGCTACTCACCCCCTGTGCTTCACCGAAGAAGTACTGGACCATGAATTCCCACAAGGCTTTAAACCTGTGAACATAAAAGCATACGACGGCACGACAGACCCAGGGGTCTGGATCGAGGATTTTATCTTGCATATTCACATGGCTCGTGGGGATGACCTCCATGCCATCAAATACCTTCCCCTCAAGTTGAAGGGACCAGCTCGACACTGGTTGAAAAGCCTCCCCGAAAACTCAATTGGGAGTTGGGAGGAACTCGAAGACGCTTTCAGGGCCAATTTCCAAGGGACTTATGTCCGGCCTCCGGACGCAGACGATCTAAGTCACATAATCCAACAGCCCGGAGAGTCCGCCCGTAAGCTTTGGAATAGATTCCTCACTAAGAAGAATCAAATTGTCGATTGTCCGGACGCCGAAGCCTTAGCGGCTTTCAAACACAGCATCCGTGACGAATGGCTCGCCCGACACCTCAGCCAAGAAAAGCCAAGGACAATGGCAGCCTTAACAAGCCTTATGACCCGCTTTTGCATGGGTGAGGATAGTTGGTTGGCCCGTAAAGGCACCAGCGACCCCAGCACATCCGAACTAAGGGATGGCAACGGGAAGCCACAGCGTAATAAAAACAAAACGCCAAAACAAGGAAGAGAGCCCAGATAACACGATGGTTAACGCCGGATTTAGGGGCTCTCAACCTGATCAGAATAAGAAGCCATTCAAAGGCACTAAA
>NW_025272052.1:0-1372 GCF_018294505.1 Triticum aestivum | reverse complement strand
GAGAAGATAGATGGCATGGAGAAGACGTTCGAAACAAAGCTCGATAACAAGTTTAATGAATTGCTCGCGCGTCTTCCACCACCACCACCCGCTGCACCTAACGCACCTCTCCAACAACAACAACAACGACTACCTCCACGTCACGAAACAGATCTCCGCCGAGCGAGCCGTGTTCCTCTTGCGTTTGGCCAAACTGTTGGTGCTACTGTTGATACTTCTGTGGCTCCTGCTGCTGATGTGGAGGAGGATGATTATGTGGGAGATTACGAGGATGAGGTTGCTCAAAATCAGAACTACGTGCAACCACCTGCACCACAACCACCAGGTCGTCCACATGCAAATAATCACAATGTTAGGGCTTTCCCTCAGGTACGAGATCATGACCATCTTCCTAAACTGAAATTGAATATTCCACCTTTCGAGGGTAGATATGTTCCTGATATATATCTTACTTGGGAGTTAGAAACTAAACAACGATTTACATGTTTACAATATCCCGAGGAGAGACGAGTTGCCGCTGCTGTTTGTGCTTTCACTAGTTTTGCATGTGTATGGTGGTTTGAACATTGTAGATTATATCCTATTCCAACTACTTGGGCTGCTTTGAAAACTGCTATGCATACTCGTTGGGTTCCACCATATTATCAACGTGAATTGCTTCAGAAATTATAGCGCTTAAGACAAGGAAAAAATTCTGTAGAAGAATATTATCAGGAATTACAAACTGGCATGATTAGATGTGGTATTGTTGAGGAGAATGAAGCTATGCTTGCACGTTTTCTGGGTGGATTAAATAGAGAGATTCAGACCATTCTAGACTATAAGGAGTATACTCATATCACTCGTTTATTCCATCTTGCTTGTAAAGCTGAACGTGAAGTGCAGGATCGACAAGCATTGGCGCGAACTAACTTTTCTGCAGGCCGACCTTCATCATGAACACCGCGTGCATCTTCTACTTCAACTGCACCAGCACCTCAATCAGGTGTCTCCTCCAGTCGTGATACAAGAAAACAGGCACAACCACCATTATCTGCCAAGAGCGCACCTGCTGGGCCTGCACAGAGTTCTGCTTCTTCCATGGCATCAACAGGGCACACAAGTGATATTATTTGTCATCGTTGTAAGGGAGGAGGTCATTATGCGAGAGAATGTGAATCTCCGCGTGTGATGATTGCTACCGCGGATGGTGGATATGAGTCCGCTAGTGACTATGATGAGGAGACTTTGGCTCTTATTACACGTGAAGAACATGGTGGAGATGATTCTGATCATGAGACGCAATACATGGCTCCTGAAGACGCTGACAGGTATGAATGTTTAGTTGCTCAACGTGTTTTGAGTGTGCAGGTCACAGAAGCTGAGCAAAATC
>NW_025272051.1:0-1372 GCF_018294505.1 Triticum aestivum | reverse complement strand
GTAGGTAAGAACAGTTCTTGCTAAGCCCGTAGCAGCCACGTAAAATTTGCAACAACAAAGTAGAGGACGTCTAACTTGTTTTTGCAGGGCATGTTGTGATGTGATATGGTTAAGACGTGATGCTATATTTTATTGTATGAGATGATCATGTTTTGTAACCGAAGTTATTGGCAACTGGCAGGAGCCATATGGTTGTCGCTTTATTGTATGAAATGCAAACGCCCTGTAATTGCTTTACTTTATCACTAAGCGGTAGCGATAGTCGTAGAAGCAATAGTTGGCGAGACGACAACGATGCTACGATGAAGATCAAGGTGTCGCGCCGGTGACGATGGTGATCATGACGATGCTTCGGAGATGGATATCACAAGCACAAGATGATGATGGCCATATCATATCACTTATATTGATTGCATGTGATGTTTATCCTTTATGCATCTTATCTTGCTTTGATTGACGGTAGCATTTTAAGATGATGTCTCACTAAAATTATAAAGAAGTGTTCTCCCTGAGTATGCACCGTTGCCAAAGTTCGTCGTGCCCAGACACCACGTGATGATCGGGTGTGATAAGCTCTACGTCCATCTACAACGGGTGCAAGCCAGTTTTGCACACGCAGAATACTCAGGTTAAACTTGACGAGCCTAGCATGCGTTTGGACGTATGCTCATTCAGGTTGGTGCCAATTTGGTTGATGTGTGTGCGAGTTCTTGCGAGTCTGATGAGACATCTCTGTATTGTGTTTCTTTCCCCAGTGTTTTCTGTACTTGTGTAATCGGCTAATCGCCAACAGATTCGGCGATGAATAAATGAGAAATAAATTGTTCTGATTTTGAGTGCAGTGCAGATTTTGCGTACACAAAATTTGACCGTTTTTTGCTTGCAGTTGGGATGGATACACTGACGGGCTTTCTTATACAGAAACATCGGTACACTGAATGTCTTCTGTCTCACATTCAGCTTTCATAATCGTGGGTCTACAATGATTCTGTGACTTCTATTCTGCCTCACCTTCAGTTTTCTTTGTTCTTCTTTGAGAAATACATTCAGTGTTCATTAATCAGTTATTTCTAGGACAGAAAGAGAGCAGAGACATGCCATCAGAAGCCTCTTAGATTTGAAGCCTCCCAGTGCGCCAAGAGTGGCCCTGTAAGGTTGTTAAATTCATAAATATATTTAAAGTTAATGAATATTTTTTAAGTTTGTGAACATTTTTAAATTTGCTTAGTTTATTTCAAATTTACAAACATTTTTTAAAGTATATTATATGTTTTTTAAAAAATCCAAGGGCTTTTAAAACCTTGAATATCTTTTGATTTAACAATTCTTTAATAAAAGAATGTTAGCCGGAGCGAGTGAATAAAAGCTAAGC
>NW_025272050.1:0-1372 GCF_018294505.1 Triticum aestivum | reverse complement strand
GGCAAGCATCGGGAGCTCAAGGAGCAACTTGCTACCAAGGAGGAGGAGCTTCGCATCGCCGCAGGTACTTTGTTGAGTTCTTTCCTTCTAGTGGGGGTGCGCTACCGCACCCACTGGGTGTAGCCCCCGAGATTTGGGCCAACTGTGTAACAGTTGGGCCAAATCTTAGGCCTTGTCTTATTTTTTCTTCCTTCTGAGTTTTTCTTATTTGCAGCCGAGGTGCTGTCTTGGCGGACCCGGCTGTTCCGGGATGGTCATCACTATGACCGGCTCATTGCTCATTCCGACCGTCTTGGCGTCGAGGCAGCGCAGGCGAGGGCGTAGGCGGCCGCGGCCCGGCAGTCTCTTGATGAGGCCAACCGGCTGCACGAGCAGCTGGCGGGTCACAAGAGCCGCCTCGAGGCCGAGGTGGAGCTTCTGAAGGCGGAGGCCGCCAAGGTGGTGGAGGCGCAGCAGGCCTTGGTCATGGCGGACCAGCAACGCGGCTAGCTGGCCGACAACAAGGGCTGGCTCCAGGCCGAGGTGGAGCGTCTGCGGGGGCAGGCCACCATGGCTGAGGAGGCCCGCCAGGCCGAGGCTCGCCGCCGTGAGGCGGCCGAGAAGGCGGTCGAGAAGGCGGCCGAAGACAAGGACGCCGAGCTGAAGGCGGCCCTTGCTAAGGCGGCCGACTTGGAGAGGGCGCTCGGGGAGCGGGAGCGACGTGGTACGTTGCTCGAGGCGCGGCACCTGGAAGAGTCTTTTTCCAGTAAGTGTTGCTTCTTCATTGTTTGTCGGGTCGGGACCCGGCCCTTTCTTCTTTGTTGCTCTTCTGACTTGCTTCGTCTTTGGCTATAGGGGCCTTTCCGGAGACGCAGCGGCTGGCGGAGGAAGTCGTCCACTATCAGCGCGACCCGACCGATGTTGTTGGGTCCGGGACGGATCCGCTGATGGCCTGGAACTTCCCGGAGATCATTGCCGCTGCTGAGGTCCGGCTGCGGGCCTTGGGGACGTAGATGGAGCGGCTGTCCCGAGCCGGTACCGCGATGACGGCGCCTAGTGGCCGGATTCCGTCCATCCGCGCAGTTTCTCGCGTCTAGCGCACTGGTTGGAGATGGGGCCGGATCGCCTTAGCGACAGGCGCGTTTCCGCCGCCCGGGCCGGTGCTGAGATGGCGCTCCGGATCGCGCTGTCTTGGCATCCGGATCTTCAGCTGGACGCGCTAATGGGTCAGCGCGCTGGCTCGGAGCAGTTGCTGCAGGAGCAGGCCGACCGGATTGCCTCCCGGGCTAGCTATATCGCCGAGTTCGCCTTCCACGACTAGTTCCATCCGGAGCGGATAGAAGACGGCGCGGCCGTGGATGGCGATGACTACAACTTGCTTCTTCACGACCCG
>NW_025272049.1:0-1372 GCF_018294505.1 Triticum aestivum | reverse complement strand
ACGATAAACACTAAGATGTTAAGGACGAAATTTGGGGCTAGATCATGGAAGTCTAGCCCATAGTAAAACATGAGCCCGCGGACAAATGGATGAAGTGGAAATCCTAGTCCACGGATAAAATGAGAGAGGGACACTACTCTTTCCCGAGACTTTGGAGTGGGGGTATCTGTCCCTCCACTGGAAGCCTGTGTTCAACGTTTGCAGCCAGGTATCCGGCCAACCGAAGCTTGGTAATGTCCTCCTCCGTGAATGAGGAGGCCATCAACTTGCCTCCCGCTCCGGACATGCTGCGAATGGTCCTACGGAGAAGGTGAGAACTTGGGCGCTGGGGCTCGAGAGTGTGAGAATGGATGAGCAAAGGAGGAAGAAGGCGTGGGTAAAAATGGGAGATCCTTATCCCTTTATAGAGGTGGCGAAAACTGTGCGCCTCCCCGCTTGCCTGAAAAAATCGCTTATTTTCCAAGCGCCATGTTAAATGGCACGGCTGGGTGACCCGTAGCCATATTAATGAGGATCCCGTGATAAAGGGACACGATCTCTACTTCGACAAGACATGCCAAGGAAATCGCCTTGCAATATGTGCGGTGGCCGATTGTGGGAAAACGGTTGGAATAATGACTCGACCATGGTGTGATGTTGTCATGACCGGTTTTTCCGGGTATCAATTCCCAGAAAGAGACCGTCGTGCTCATCAGCCCCAGGATTACTGTTAGCTGATGAGGCTCCAACTTGATATAGAAATTCCAAGCAAGATACAAAATATGTAGTACAAGACCATTCTGGCCAGTGAGTACAACGAATGGTTTCCAGTGGTTGAGGGCGGAAGCGGTTTGTGGATCATCAGTGTCTGTAGGACTCCATTTCCCAACAGGAACAGCTGACCAGGTTAACTCCTATCTTCACGGGGCTGCTATCATCGTCGCTTAGGTTCCGGGGCTGTCATCGCAACGCTCCTCTCCGTGCAAGAAAAATTTGGCCAAGACAATAGCCAGGGACAAGCCAGTGAGTACTTCGAATGTACTCGCAAACATTGTGAACACAGGTATAATATGACAATGATGTGCTGAGAAATAACTTATGCTCATGAGGTCAGTCACAAAAGATAAATAAAACTCTGATGCGAATAAGCATGTTATATATGAGTATGCAATGCCATAGAAGCATTCAAATTTTTGAAATAAATAACAAGCATGCTCATAAAGGGCTTTAAAAGAAATGCCACAGTCGGGCGTCTGAGCGACACCACATAAAGGGCTTTAAAAGAAAAGCCACAGTCGGGCGTCTGAGCGACACCACATAAAGGGCTTTAAAAGAAATGCCACAGTCGGGCGTCTGAGCGACACCACATAAAGGGCTTTAAAAGAAATGCCAC
>NW_025272048.1:0-1372 GCF_018294505.1 Triticum aestivum | reverse complement strand
TTTTCAAATTCAAAATAATTTCAAACAGTGCCAAAACATTCTGAAATATTTTATGTTACCTCTCTGGACTATTCCAAAAGTACATAAAACATTTCAAAGCATTTGAAAATATATTCATTATATATTATGAATATATTCCCAAATTCAAATAGACTATTGATTTAAATTCAGAGACCAAATAATTCCTTAAAAATATTCCAGAATTTTGGTTTGATATATAACTCTTGCCAAAATTCACAAAACTATTTTTAGGGCACTTTGGATTCACAGAATGCAATTTAAAGGGTGCTTGCCCTTCTTTTAGTTAGGTTTTGAGGTTTCAACAATCCTCAATTCAAGTTTCAGAAATTTAGACATGATGCATGGATGATAAAGCAAGGACAAGCAAGGCCTAAACTGGGGATGTGACAACTCACCCCCACTAAACAAGAATCTCGTCTCGAGATTCAAGCGTAGGGTAGGATGAAGGGGAAACGCAAACTAGTATAATCTTCACGATCCAGGGTGCACTTCAGGTGAATGTTGGTTCACTCACCATCATTCTCTTGATGTCTTGCTCTGAGAAATCCTGTCAACATGACATGAAGAGGGAAGGAAAACTCTAGAAGGATCGGTCTTGTTGAAGGTCGAACAACTCACGGAATGAGACATGGAACCATCTCTCGGGTTGAGACACGAGATACACATCAAGAGGGGTGGAAAGAGACGGATGACGAAGGTTCACTAAGTAGACAACAATTTCACGCTTAAGAAGGTGGTAAACGATTGTCAACGTAGCGAGGAGTTGAGTTGCCATGATACCGTAACTATACACCTTAGGGAAGGTGACTCGTAGAGATATCCCCTTAAGTGGCAAAAAGAATTACTTTTGATTCAGAGATCATTGAAACTCTTTAAACCAGCCTAAGACAATTCTCGAGTGATCGTTTGGAGGGGGTCGGTAGAATGGCATACTCAAACTTGGATGATGTGGATTACCTTGTTGAAGACAACGTAATGGATGAATTTGCTTATCACCGGAAATGGAAGAGACTCATGGTAGAATGGCACATTGGCGGTGCAAGCTGGGAACAAAATGCAAATGCTGGGAATGATTCTGGTAACTGGGGAGGAACCCAACAATAGAGAGTGAATTCACTGTGGAAGTGGTTATAGCATAACCGACGAGACTAGGAGCAATCCCGGTTAGTGCCGGCGATAATACCTAGCGCTTGTGCGTGCTCTCAAGAACTTGAGCATTTCCACATTCATCAAGGTTTTACCAACATCCGTGTCAAGGGTCCGATAACACAACTTACTACCATGATGAATGGTGATGGAGGATGCAGATGCAAAGGAAGATAACATCTTCGCAGATTTCACCCTTGGCGGG
>NW_025272047.1:0-1372 GCF_018294505.1 Triticum aestivum | reverse complement strand
TAGAAGCCCGTAGCAGCCACGTAAAACTTGCAACAACAAAGTAGAGGACGTCTAACTTGTTTTTGCAGGGCTTGCTGTGATGTGATATGGTCAAAGCATGATGTGATATAATTTGTTGTATGAGATGATCATGTTTTGTAACAAAGTTATCGGCAACTGGTAGGAGCCATATGGTTGTCGCTTTATTGTATGCAATGCAATCGCCATGTAATTGTTTTACTTTATCACTAAGCGATAGCGATAGCCGTAGTAACCATAGTTCGCGAGATGACAACAATGCTACGATGGAGATCAAGGTGTCGCGCCGGTGACGATGGAGATCATGACGATGCTTCGGTGATGGAGATCATGAGCACAAGATGATGATGGCCATATCATGTCACATATTTTGATTGCATGTGATGTTTATCTTTTATGCATCTTATTTTTCTTAGTACGACGGTAGGATTATAAGATGATCCCCTACTAAATTTCAAGGTATAAGTGTTCTTCCGAGTATGCACTGTTGCTACAGTTCTTCGTGCTGAGACACCGCATGATGATCGGGTGTGATAGGCTCTACGTTCACATACAACGGGCACAAGCCAGTTTTGCACACGCAGAATACTCGGGTTAAACTTTATCTTTTAGAGAAAAGGCATATGCCCGACTTTATAAATAAAGCCATAAGGCAGGTAGCAATAACAACGCAGGAAAGTAGCAAACATGCCAAGCCACAACAAAGGGCAGAACTTGGAAAGAAAAAGTCAGGTACATGGCACCCACGCCAGTACACGGCACGCAGGCTGGAGGAAGATCATCCCACTACGAGAAATGCAAGCGTTCAACAAAAGCCCTTAATGATCCTGCATTTGTCTGCATAATAGAGACGCCGTCGTCCGGATTTTGGATGTCAGCCCCGATAGCGCCTCATGGTCGACGTCCTTAGTCAATGATTTCCACTACTGCGGGAGAGCACAGGATTGAAATAGTAGTCAGCAGGCTTAGCTGGAAACACGTGCTCAATAGTAAACTTATTCCTAGTTGTCCAAAGGGACCAGCAAAGCGCTCCCAAGCCCACCCAGAAGATCCGCCTCGAAATGCCAAAAAGGTTGTGGCCAGAGAATGCAACTCGGCAAAGGAGGTAGGGGCCCAAGAGACAGTTAACCAATCCCGCACGCAGCTCCTAAAGAGCTTAGCCAGGTGACAGTGGAAGAAAATATGCTCCGTGTTCTCCACAGCACCACAGAGGGCACATAACTGGGAACCCGGACCATTTCTCTTACGAATTTGATCAGCCGAAGGCAACCGACGCCGGAAGGCTTGCCACAAGAAGATTTTGATCTTAGGGGGGATGCGAGCCTTCTAGATCTGGGAGAAACGGTTAGAGGGC
>NW_025272046.1:0-1372 GCF_018294505.1 Triticum aestivum | reverse complement strand
GCGGGCAGCACGTAGTAGTAGGCACCTCCGGTGTAGTAGGGGTCGTCGTCGACGGTGGCGTCTGGCTCCTGGACTCCAGCATCTGGTTGCGACAACCAGGAAGAAGGAAAGGGGGAAAAAGGGGGGAGAAAGCAACCGTGAGTACTCATCCAAAGTACTCGCAAGCAAGGAACTACACTACATATGCATGGGTATATGTGTAAGGAGGCCATATCAGTGGACTGAACTGCAGAATGCCAGAATAAGAGGGGGATAACTAATCCTGTCGAAGACTACGCTTCTGGTCACCTTCGTCTTGCATCAAGTATAAGAGAGTAGATTGAAGTCCTCCAAGTAGCATCTCCAAGTAACATCTTCAAGTAGCATCGCATAGCATAATCCTACCCGGCGATCCTCTCCTCATTTCCCTGAGGTAGAGCGACCACCGGTTGTATCTGGCACTTGGAAGGGTGTGTTTTATTAAGTATCCGGTTCTAGTTGTCATAAGGTCAAGGTACAACCCCAAGTCGTCCTGTTACCGAAGATCACGGCTATTCGAATAGATTAACTTCCCTGCAGGGGTGCACCACATAGCCCAACACGCTCGATCCCATTTGGCCGGACACACTTTCCGGGGTCATGCCCGGCCGCGGAAGATCAACACGTCGCAGCCCCACCTAGGCAAAACAGAGAGGCCAGCACGCCGGTCTAAACCTAAGCGCGCAGGGGTCTGGGCCCATCGCCCTGAGCACACCTGCACGTTGCGTGGGCGGCCGAAAGCAGACCTAGCCTAGTGGCGTTCCAGTCCAATTCGGCGCGCGCCGCTCCGTCGCTGACGTCTGAAGTGCTTCGGCTGACACCACGACGTCGGGATACCCATAACTACTCCCACGTAGATGGTTAGTGCGTATAGGCTCGTAGCCAGACTCAGATCAAATACCAAGATCTCGTTAAGCGTGTTAAGTGTCCGCGAACACCGAACAGGGCCAGGCCCACCTCTCTCCTAGGCGGTCTCAACCTGCCCTGCCGCTCCGCCACAAAGATCCACACAGAGGGCCGTCGGGACAAAGGTCCTTTCAGCCCCCAATCCGTGAATCACTCGCGGGTACTCTTCGAGCTGACCCGACTTTAGTCGCCATCTGTGTAGTATGTAGTATGTATAGTATATACCCGTGATCACCTCCCAGGTGATCACGGCCCGATAGTATAGCAAGGCAGACTGACAAGAATGTAGGGCCAATGATGATAAACTAGCATCCTATACTAAGCATTTAGGATTGCAGGTAAGGTATCAACAGGTGTAGCATCAATGTCAGGCTATGCATCAGAATAGGTATAACAGAAAGCAGTAACATGCTACACTACTCTAATGCAAGCAGTATAGAGTAGAATA
>NW_025272045.1:0-1372 GCF_018294505.1 Triticum aestivum | reverse complement strand
GAATTCAGGAAGCTGAACCTCCATATTGTTCCTCCGGGTGCACTCGCTCCCCCTCCTAAGGAGTTCCGCAAGATGAACCTCCGTGTTGTTCCCCAGGGTTCCCTCAATACCCTGGTCGTCGAACCAGATCTCCTGGACTCCATCAAGAGAATACAGGGGTATGACTCTGAAGCCCACAAGATTAAGCGCTACCTCGCAGAAGGAAAGCCCTCATTCTTCACCATTTCTGAAGATGGCACCCTATACTTCAAGGGCCGCCTAGTGGTGCCATGTGCAGAGAAAAACCTGGATATGACACAGGAAGTTATGAAAGAAGCTCATGATACGCCTCTAAGTATCCATCCGGGTAGTACAAAGATGTACCAAGATATCCGCCAGAGATTCTGGTGGACTAATATGAAGCAAGACATTGCTCGTTATGTTGCTGAGTGTGACGTTTGCCGTCGCATCAAAGCAGAACATCAAAGGCCTGCTGGAACTCTGCAACCTATCTCTATTCCTGAATGGAAATGGGACCATGTTGAGATGGACTTCGTCACTGGATTCCCCAAATCGCAGAAAGGTAATGATGCTATTCTTGTCGTCATTGACCGGCTGTCCAAAGTTGCACATTTCCTGGCAGTCAAAGAAACGATCACTGCTAGCCAGTTGGCAACGCTCTATATGTCCAGGATTGTTTCACTCCACGGTATTCCATTGGTTATCAGCTCAGACCGTGGTAGCTTATTCACTTCAAGATTCTGGGCAAGTTTCCAAGAAGCAATGGGAACTCATCTGTCATTCAGTATTGCGTTTCATCCTCAATCGCAAGGACAAGTTGAACGCGTCAATCAAGTTCTCGAAGACATGCTTAGAGCTTGCGTTATTTCCTTCGGCAAGAAATGGGAGGAATCTCTCCCGTATGCTGAGTTCTCCTATAATAATAGCTATCAAGCTAGTCTGAAGATGGCCCCCTTCGAGGTGTTATATGGACGAAAGTGCCGAACCCCTCTGAACTGGTCAGAAACTGGGGAACGTCCACTCTTCGGTCCGGATATTATCCAAGATGCCGAAGAACAAGTCCGCATTATTCGCGAGAATCTCAAGGCTGCTCAGTCACGTCAGAAGAGTCAGTATGACCGTCATCATAAAGACATGGTCTATCAACCTGGCGAAAAGGCTTATCTTCGAGTCACACCTATGAAGGGTGCTCACCGCTTCGGGATCAAGGGCAAACTAGCTCCTCGCTATATTGGCCCATTCACTATTCTCGAAAAGCGTGGAAAAGTGGCATACCAACTGGAACTACCGCCGAACCTTTCTCAGGTTCACGATGTGTTCCATGTGTCACAGCTCCGCCGATGCTTCAAGGATCCAATCCGAGCTGTGGATC
>NW_025272044.1:0-1372 GCF_018294505.1 Triticum aestivum | reverse complement strand
GAGTGGGGTCAGCATAAATAGCCTGGAGATACCCTTGTGCTCCCGGAAGTGATCCTGGCATATACCGGAAATCAGAGTCCCGAAATAAACCAGATCTGACTCGCATAATGGTCATCATAGAGTAGGCGGCGTCCTGCACAGCCATCTCAATAGTAACCCCGAGTCCATAGGAGCAGTGAAGAGGCTCGGTGGATCCAGGATAAGATGGAAATATCCTGACAGTGCAGAGATACTGGCTTTGATTAAAATCTCGGAATTGCTCTTCGACCGTGTACTCAGGATACCAACGGTATCCAGCCTCAGTCATTACCCTGACCAACTTGGCAGTATGGCCGGGTACATCTAGGCATCGAGTCAGGCGAACCACTTGATTGAGGTCGCGAGTGGCCATCTGAAAGCACAATCATAATGCAAAGGCATTAGAATTTCTAGCAAAATTTCGGCAGCATAACAGCTGTAAATGCTCAAAAAGGATTTTGAGACATTTGACAAAGCATTTCGTACACACTCAACATCATCATATCAAAGTTCTGAATCCATCTAACAACATCATGTGGTAGTAAAACTGAACTAGGCTTGAATCCATAAACTTATAAGGTACTACTGATTAGCAACTCGTGATCCTGATAGAGAGAACAGATCCTAATTCCTTAACCCCCGGTGGAAGAATGGACTGACTCAGATCAGAATGTCATAAGATAAAGGAGTAAAAGGGCCTTACGTTCCAACCCACAAACAATTCCCCTACATATAACTAAAGAATTTCTAGACTCAACATCGACCAGTTTGGCTTGGAGAACCTACAGGCAGTCCGGCTCTAATGCCAACGCTGTCAGGACCCCGACTCGATGTCACATCGATCTAGCCGGTAACACCTCATATCACTTTGTGGCCTCACGCACGGTATTCCCACGGGTGTCGCCTTACCTTTGCCCGGGACCGTTTGCGCCTTTTGGCTCACGTATATGATAGTGTCGCTAGCATCCATATGATAAAGAGCCCGGGCTGACATGACTAGTCGTAAACCCAAAGTGGCACAGACTTACAGGGACAGGCATCCATGACCCAGCTCCGAACGTGTCGGTCATCAGCAAATGGGTCCGGGCTGTAGCACTGGGCTAGCAGGACTCCGGTAAACCGGGCTGTAGCGGGCTAACAGGACTCCGGTACTCAAAGCGTGACATTTCCCCGAAGGGACAGACACAGGAACGAAGAAGGACACATGCCGGCCAGCCTAAGTGTTCCAGAGCAGTAGCAAGCTACCATGGCTCAGCGGTAACACTAGGAGACATTTCCCGGTAAGAGAGGCTACTAAAGATAAACAACTAGATAGTCAGATCCCACACATACCAAGCATTTCAATCATACACAC
>NW_025272043.1:0-1372 GCF_018294505.1 Triticum aestivum | reverse complement strand
GCCACCTCGCCCAGAGTCGCCCCGCCGCCCGTCCATGACCACGCTGTCGCGGGACCCCGCCCGGAGCCACCTCGTCCCCGCCGTACTCGTCGCGCTCGACGCCTCGTCCGCCGTCGCCCGAAGGCCTCCCCATCAACGGACGACCCCGCCGCCGCTGCTCGTCAACGCTGCCTCGACGCCGCCGCCCGGTGCCGCCTTGGGTCGCCTGCCCCTACGCCGACGCGACCTCGCCACGACGTCGCCGACCGCCTCCCCGGCCCCACCCGAGCCCACTGCCGCTCTCCTACGCTCCGCTGTGAGCGCCGCCCGTTCCCCCTTCTCCCTTCTCCCCGTCGTCACCCGGCGCGCCCTGGCCGCGCCCGGCTCGCCCCTCTGTCGTCCGCGTCTCGCGTCGCCGTTGCTCGCACCGCGAGCACGCCTCGCCGCCGGCGTCAGCCTCCACATGGCCTTGCCCCCTCCTACTGCTGCCCCCACGCTGCTTGGCCCTGCAGCCGTTCCTGCCGGCCTCGCCGGCTGCCGGCGCCCCGTCGCGCCTCGCCTCGCACCGGGGCGGGTTCGGCCTCCGCCCGGGGCAGCGCCCGTTAGCCGTGCCCGCTCCAGTGGCCTTTGTGCCACTGGCAGCTGGGGCCCCTCCCCTAAAGAAAAGGAAATGTAAAAATATATATTAATAAAAATAATTAATTAATTAGTTAAACACTTAATTAACTTAAGTAATCTTGTTTAATTAAATTAGTTAATTAGATAGCCTAGCTAATTAGCTAATTAACCTAATGTGACAATGACATGTGGGTCCACTTTAACCCTATTGACCAGTCAACAGTTGACTGGTCAACTGCTGACTGGACCTCCCCTGGACCACTTGTCATCCTCTGTGTACACTTCTGTGTACACAGAACTGGGTGCCCATAGCAATTTAATATTTATTTTCGAATTATAATAAATTCAGAAGATTGTTTAAATCTTTGAAAAATCATAGTAAATTAACCGTAACTCGGATCGAAAAACTTTGTACATGAAAGTTGCTCAGAACGACGAGACGAATCCGGATACGCAGCCCGTTCGTTCACCACACATCCCTAGCATAGCAAACACGCAACTTTCCCCCTCCGGTTCATCTGTTCGAAAACGCGAAACGCCGGGGATACTTTCCCGGATGTTTCCCCCCTTCGTCGGTATCACCTACTACCGCGTTAGGGCACACCTAGCACCGCGTATTGCCATGTTATGTTTTGTGATGCTTTCATTTCTTTGTTATTTATTGTGTTCCCCCTTCGTTACTTCTTTCCGTAGACCCCGAGATTGCCGGCGACCCCAGTTCGACTACGGAGTTGACGACCCTTCCTTGCCAGAGCAACCAGGCAAGCCCCCCCCC
>NW_025272042.1:0-1372 GCF_018294505.1 Triticum aestivum | reverse complement strand
GACTATTCCAAAAGTACATAAAATATTTCAAAGCATTTGAAAATATATTCATTATATATTATGAATATATCCCCAAATTCAAATAGATTATTGATTTAAATTCAGAGACCAAATAATTCCTTAAAAATATTCCAGAATTTTGGTTTGATATATAACTCTTGCCAAAATTCACAAAACTATTTTTAGGGCATTTTGGATTCACAGAATGCAATTTAAGGGTTGCTTGCCCTTCTTTTAATTAGGGTTTTGAGGCTTCTGAATTCCTCAGTTCAAATTTCATTTGAATTTAAACATGATGCAGCAACCAAGCTAGTACAAGGCCAAGGTAGAGCTAGGGATGTGACAGAATTTTTCGGATACTTCTCCATCACCAAAAATTATGAAAAAATACCATCGTTCCTATAGCACATGTGCCCACGTCGTGCAAAAAAACTCTTTATTTTATCGCGCTTCGAGTATTTAGTAATATTGACGCCGCATCGTTACCGCAGAACGTCTACTACCGTGTCATCGCCGTCCGTGAGGGGGGCCACGCACCGGAGACGCGTCCCGCCTCTTCGGACATGCCACCACACCACCCCGCATGTATGAGGGCCCGGTGCGACACTCCGGTGGCATTGCTACCCCCCAGTGCCCCCGTCCCGCCTAACCCTGTAGCGTTTGACCACGGGATCTAGCCCTTTGACTTTGCACGGACGGGCTTTGACCAGTGGACCTCCCCACCCGGTTGTGTTAGGTCAGCCCATAGGAACACTTTGGAGCAACATCCGGGCCAGACCCACAGCAAGATCCCCTCCGTGTAGACCCCACGCGTCCGTTTCCCCCCTCCAAGTGCCGACAGCGGCGCCGTCCGTGAGGGGGGGCACACCCCGGACACGCGTGCCGGGCGTTTGCAACCGCCACAACACTTCCAGACTTGTGAGAGGCCGCCTACGCAAGATTTGGCGGCATGCTAGCCCATGGAGGCCGCCGGCCACAGCCGTAGACGCGCGAAGGGCAATCCGCGTAGAGGGAATTTTTCGGATACTTCTCCATCACCAAAATTTCTGAAAAAATGCCATCGTTCCTATAGCACATGTGCCCACGTCGTGCAAAAAAACTCATGATTTTATCGCGCTCCGAGTATTTAGTAATATTGACGCCGCATCGTTACCGCAGAACGTCTACTACCATGTCATCGCCGTCCGTGAGGGGGGGCCACGCACCGGAGACGCGTCCCGCCTCTTCGGACATTCCACCACACCACCGCGCATGTATGAGGGCCCGGTGCGACGCTCCGGTGGCATTGCTACCCCCAGTGCCCCCGTCCCGCCTAACCCTGTAGCGTTTGACCACGGGACCTAGCCCTTTGACTTTGCACGGACGGGCTTTG
>NW_025272041.1:0-1372 GCF_018294505.1 Triticum aestivum | reverse complement strand
GGCCCGGTCCGCCCGCTCCACCGGCCCTGTCGTCTTTTATTTCTTTCCCTCCCCTTCTGTCCGTGGGCCCGGGGCAAGTGGTAGTGGCCACTGCGCCTCGGCCTCCCCCCCTTTGGCCCGGGCTTCGGTTGCAGCCTGTTCGGCCCAATCTGGCTCGGCCTGCTGCGGCTATATATGGGTGCGCCGCGGTGCCCTTCCCCCCTTCCTAGGGTTTCCGGCCTCCGCCGCTGATATTCACAGGGCGCGTCGTCCCATTCGCCACTTCTCCAGATCCGCTTCTTCCCCACCCCCCGTCCTCCTCTCCTTTGCCGACGCGCTCGCCATGGACAAGTCGAGGACCTCCTCCTCCGAGGCCTTGTCGGGGAGCAAGAGGGCTAGGGAGTCCTCGCCGGGCTCTGGTGCTGTTTTGGCCTTTGAGGCTGAGCTCCGCTCTAAGCTGGTGGCTGACCGGGCGGCGCACGGGCCTGTGCTTGCGGGGGAGGAATGGGAGGCGGGGTCGGACCGCTCCGTGGCCAGATCTGGGACGACGCTCCCTGGATCTGGTGCTGGGTCGGGGTCGGGGCCGGATCCGTGGGAGGCTGTCGCGGCTTCGACGGCTGGTGGCTCATCTTCTTCGGCAAGTCTTTTTATTCGTTCTGTAATGCTTCACCCCGCAACTAACTCATTAGTCACATTGCTTGCAAGGCTTATAGTGATGAGCATTACTGAGAGGGCCCAGAGATACCTCTCCGATACACGGAGTGACAAATCCTATTCTCAATCTATGCCAACCCAACAAACATCTTCGGAGACACCTGTAGAGCATCTTCATAATCACTCAGTTACATTGTGACGTTTGATAGCACACAAGGTGTTCCTCCGATATTCGGGAGTTGCATAATCTCATAGTGAGAGGAACATGTATAAATCATAAAGAAAACAATAGGAATAAAACTTAGATCATTATGCTAATCTAACAGATGGGTCTTGTCCATCACATCATTCTCTAATGATGTAATCCTGTTCATCAAATGACAACACATGTCTATGGTCAGGAAACATAACCATCTTTGATTAACGAGCTAGTCAAGTAGAGGCATACTAGGGACACTTTGTTTTGTCTATGTATTCACACATAGTACTAAGTTTTTGGTTAATACAATTCTAGCATGAATAATAAATATTTATTATGATATAACGAAATGTAAATAATAATTTTATTATTGTCTTTAGGACATATTTCATTCACTTTAGTCTCGGTTGATGAACCGGGACTAAAGACCCTTATGAACCAGGACTAATGCCCAATTCCGCACTAGTGCAAAATAAAGAGACAATTATAGGTTGCTATGCTGCCCCGCCATGGACTTGGGCCGGAAAAAAGAGCTCAAAC
>NW_025272040.1:0-1372 GCF_018294505.1 Triticum aestivum | reverse complement strand
GGTGAAGCTGCTTACATATTAGGCATTAAGATCTATAGAGACAGATCAAGACGCTTAATTGGACTTTCACAAAGCACATACCTTGACAAAATTTTGAAGAAATTCAAAATGGATCAAGCAAAGAAAGGGTTCTTGCCTGTGTTACAAGGTGTGAAATTGAGTAAGACTCAATGCCCGACCACTGCAGAAGATAGAGAGAATATGAAAGATGTTCCCTATGCATCAGCCATAGGCTCTATCATGTATGCAATGCTGTGTACCAGACCTGATGTGTGCCTTGCTATAAGTTTAGCAGGGAGGTACCAAAGTAATCCAGGAATGGATCACTGGACAGCGGTCAAGAACATCCTGAAATACCTGAAAAGGACTAAGGATATGTTTCTCGTATATGGAAGTGACAAAGAGCTCATCGTAAAAGGTTACGTTGATGCAAGCTTTGACACTGATCCGGACGATTCTAAATCGCAAACCTGATACGTGTTTACATTAAACGGTGGAGCTGTCAGTTGGTGCAGTTCTAAACAAAGCGTCGTAGCGGGATCTACATGTGAAGCGGAATACATAGCTGCTTCGGAAGCAGCAAATGAAGGAGTCTGGATGAAGGAGTTCATATCCGATCTAGGTGTCATACCTAGTGCATCGGGTCCAATGAAAATCTTTTATGACAATACTGGTGCAATTGCCTTGGCAAAGGAATCCAGATTTCACAAAAGGACCAAACACATCAAGAGACGCTTCAACTCCATCCGGGATCTAGTCCAGGTGGGAGACATAGAGATTTGCAAGATACATACGGATCTGAATGTTGCAGACCCGTTGACTAAGCCTCTTCCACGAGCAAAACATGATCAGCACCAAAGCTCCATGGGTGTTAGATTCATTATAGTGTAATCTAGATTATTGACTCTAGTGCAAGTGGGAGACTGAAGGAAATATGCCCTAGAGGCAATAATAAAGTTATTATTTATTTCCTTATAATCATGATAAATGTTTATTATTCATGCTAGAATTGTATTTTCCGGAAACATAATACATGTGTGAATACATAGACAAACAGAGTGTCACTAGTATGCCTCTACTTGACTAGCTCGTTAATCAAAGATGGTTATGTTTCCTAACCATGAACAATGAGTTGTTATTTGATTAACGAGGTCACATCATTAGTAGAATGATCTGATTGACATGACCCATTCCATTAGCTTAGCACCTGATCGTTTAGTATGTTGCTATTGCTTTCTTCATGACTTATACATGTTCCTATGACTATGAGATTATGCAACTCCCGTTTACCGGAGGAACACTTTGGGTACTACCAAACGTCACAACGTAAATGGGTGATTATAAAGGAGTACTACAGGTGTCTCCAATGGTC
>NW_025272039.1:0-1372 GCF_018294505.1 Triticum aestivum | reverse complement strand
ATGAAAAAGGAATATATAGCCTCTCGGTTTCGCCGCGTGTGAAGGGATCCATCCGCTATTTGCCCATCGTTGATCGGGGGCATTTAAGAGTTTAGTTACATCATCGTAAGTCAAAGAAGGCCTATGAGTTATTCAATCAACTCTTTCAATCCTTTCAATCGAGGGGATTTTAAGGTATGACGTTTATGAATATTCTAGGAAACGTGAACAATTTTTTAAATCCTAAACAATTTTTTGCTGAAAATTATGTACACTTTCGAAAAAACACAAAAATACTTAAGGGAACATCGTTTAAAATCCATCAACTTTTTCTGAAAACACCAACTTTTTATAAAAACATTAACATTATTTGAATTTGTGAACATTTTTTTAAAACGGGAACATGTGTTGAAAATTCATAAGATTTTAGAAAATGTGTATCTTTCATACATGAGCATTATTTTTTAATTTTGAAAATTTAAATAAAGCATGAATAGTTTTCAACTTTGGAGCATTTTTTTTGAAATGCTATTTTCTTTTTAGAAATCTCGAACAATATTGAAAAACAATAAAAAATTTAAAAAGCGGAAAACTTTTTCCAAGTTCCGAATATTTTTCAAAATAGCAACAAAATTTTCGAATTCTGAGTATTTTCCCAAGTTTGTTTTTTTATTATAAACATTTTTTGAGAATTTTTAATTTACGAAATAAATTCAAGAAGAAAAATAAAGTTATAAGCGAAAAAAGAGATACGGAAAGGAGAATAAAAATAGAAGTAAAACACAGAAAAAAAGAATAAAGGGCCAGGCTATCATTGGTTGTCCTGTGCGAAACTCTGACTATTTATTGCCCCGTGCGGAAAATAGAATCTTCCTAGCAGTGTGGGCAGTAAAATAAGTGGGCTTGGTTCGCTGGGCCACAATGCGCAGTCCATGTACGATAATTATTATTACAGCAGACAAACATATAAGAATGTAGTACCACGTCGAGTACAAAATTATTCTTTTCGGCGATGAATGGATGAAAAAATTGAAGAAATGCACCTTGCTTTATTAGTAGGTATAGATATAGAAATTTGAAGCATTTTTTCAAATGCCATTTTATTTTTAGAAATCTCGAACAATTTTGAAAAACAATAATAAAAAAAGTCAACTTTTTGCAAGCTCCGAATAGTTTTCAAAATAGCAAGAAAACTTTGGAATTCAGAATATTTTCCGAATTTTTATTTTAATCTGAACTTTTCTGAGAATTTCTGATTTGCAAAATAAATTGTAAAAGAAAAATAATCTTTGGAAGCAAAAAATGGGATAGTGAAATGAGAATAAAAATAAAAGTAAACACGGAAAATAAAAATAAAAATTGGCAAGTCCTGAGCGAACTCTTACTATTTGTC
>NW_025272038.1:0-1372 GCF_018294505.1 Triticum aestivum | reverse complement strand
GCCCCCCTTCTTCACTTAATTAATTTGTTTTTACTACATGTTTTCAGGACTGACATAATGGCGGACGATAGAGCTGACCCGATTATGGACAACTATGATCCGGACGGTGAAGCACATATGTTCGGCATCATAAACGGCGATATTCTATATGTGCCGACCGGAGAAGAAGAAGATGATATCTCTTCTTATCTGAACCTTGACGGTGAAGATGAAGGGCGCCGTCAGCAAGATGATGCCGAACAAACGTCGATAAACGACGATCTTCAAATGGAAGTAGCAACCACCTCCGGCACCGAGGTATATATATACATTGAGCCTCTGGTGATACAAACTAACTGATTTGAATAAATATGTGTGTACTAACGCGCGCGACTCTCTTTCTTATTTTAGCCCTCGGCCGGATCGTCGAAATAATCGAGTACGTCGTCAAAGCGTGGCGCAACCAAGACGATGAAACAAGGAGAAACATGCACCATCGAGGTTGTCGACAGTGCAACCGGCAGGCCGCAGGAGCCCCGCAAGAACGCCACCAAGTTTGTCAGCCAATGCGGAGCCATTGTTAGAGACAACGTCTCGATCACTGTCCAGGAGTGGAATGAGCCAAAGAAGGCACGAATTGATGGTTTCACTTTTGTCGATAAGAGAACAAAAAAAGATTGCTTCAAGAAGCTTATGGAACATTTCGTTCTACCTCCGGAATACAACAAATTCGATGAGGAGGGTAACAAGATTGAGGAAAACAAGGAGAGGAGGAGGCTAGTCAAACAGTTCGCTCTTCATAAGATGGCCGACGCATTCCGGAAATTCAAGAAAAATCTAGCCCGTGACTTTGTCAAGCAGAACAAGACTCCGGATTTCAAAGGACAATATGAGAAACTGAAACATGATTGGCCAGAATTTGTGAAGCAAAAGAAATCGGAGCAGTTCATTCAAATATCGAAAAAAATAAGGAAAATGCGGCTAAGAAGAAGTACAATCATGTTATGGGGCCAGGAGGGTATCGCATTTGGGTGCCTAGGTTGGAGAAGATGGAGAACGAGCTGAGGGCGCGAGGAATCCGTCCAGGTACGGAGGGATGGGACCCAAGGGCCAAAAGCTGGTGGTACGGGCATGGGGGAACGCTGAACCCGGAGACAGGGGAGTGTGTTTACCGGGGCAAATTAATTAAACCCACCCAAGCCCTTATTGACGCAATGAAGGATGCTCAACAGGGGAAGATCAAGTTCAACAGAGAGAACGACGCGCTGACAAAAGCCCTCGGGAATCCTGAACACAGAGGACGTGTACGAGGCATGGGGCACATTCCGTGGAAAATAGGGTTCCCCCAGAACGATGACCCGTACGGTTACAGAAGCCGTAAGAGAAAGATGGA
>NW_025272037.1:0-1372 GCF_018294505.1 Triticum aestivum | reverse complement strand
TAGCATCTCGAGTAGCATAATCCTACCCGGCGATCCTCTCCTCGTCGCCCTGCGGAAAAGCGATCACCGGGTTGTATCTGGCACTTGGAAGGGTGTGTTTTATTAAGTATCCGGTTCTAGTTGTCATAAGGTCAAGGTACAACTCCAAGTCGTCCTGTTACCGAAGATCACGGCTATTCGAATAGATTAACTTCCCTGCAGGGGTGCACCACATAGCCCAACACGCTCGATCCCATTTGGCCGGACACACTTTTCTGGGTCATGCCCGGCCTCGGAAGATCAACACGTCGCAGCCCCACCTAGGCACAACAGAGAGGCCAGCACGCCGGTCTAAACCTAAGCGCGCAGGGGTCTGGGCCCATCGCCCTGAGCACACCTGCACGTTGCGTGGGCGGCCGAAAGCAGACCTAGCCTAGTGGCGTTCCAGTCCAATTCGGCGCGCGCCGCTCCGTCGCTGACGTCTGAAGTGCTTCGGCTGATACCACGACGTCGTGATACCCATAACTACTCCCACGTAGATGGTTAGTGCGTATAGGATCGTAGCCGACTCAGATCAAATACCAAGATCTCGTTAAGCGTGTTAAGTATCCGCGAACGCCGAACAGGGCCAGGCCCACCTGTCTCCTAGGTGGTCTCAACCTGCCCTGTCGCTCCGCCACAAAGTAACCGTCGGGGACCGTCGGGAACCCAGGCCCACCTCTACCGGGATGGAACCACCTGCCCCTTCAGCCCCCAACTCCGAACAGCATCACAGGTAATGTAACAGTGTATAGTATATAGTATATGCCCGTGATCACCTCCCGAAGTGATCACAGCCCAGTAGTATAGCATGGCAGACGGACAAGAGTGTAGGGCCACTGATGGAACACTAGCATCCTATACTAAGCATTTAGGATTGCGAGTAAGGTATCAATGACGGTAGAAACAATGACAGGCTATGCATCAGAATAGGATTAACGAAAAGCAGTAACATGCTACACTACTCTAATGCAAGCAGTATAGAGGAGAATAGGCGATATCTGGTGATCAAGGGGGGGCTTGCCTGGTTGCTCTGGCAAGAGAGAGGGGTCGTCAACTCCGTAGTCGAACTGGGCAGCAGCAGCGTCGGTCTCGTAGTCTACCGGAGAGAAGAGGGGGAAGAAATAATGAATACAGAGCAAACAAAGCATCACAAAATATAACAAGGCAATACGCGGTGTTCGGTGTGCCCTAACGCGGTAGTAGGTGATACCGGTGAAGGGGGGAAAACATCCGGGAAAGTATTCCCGGTGTTTCGTGTTTTCGGGCAGAGGAGCCGGAGGGGGAAAGTTGCGGGTTCGATAGGTTAGAGGGGTGTGGCGGACGAATGGACTGCGTATCCGGAATCGTCTCG
>NW_025272036.1:0-1372 GCF_018294505.1 Triticum aestivum | reverse complement strand
CGTTCCATCTGCGGTGTGTCTCAACTCCCCGTCCGACTTACGGTCCTCTTTGTGCCATCGCAACAACTTGGCATGCTCTTTGTTCCTGAACAGACGTTTCAACCGTGGTATTATAGGAGCATACCACATCACCTTGGCGGGAACCCTCTTCCTGGGTTTCTGGCCCTCAACATCGTCACCAGGGTCATCGCCTCTGATCTTATAACGCAATGCAGTGCATACCGGGCATTCATTCAAATTCTCGTATTCACCGCGGTAGAGGATGCAGTCGTTGATGCATGCATGTATCTTCAGAACCTCTAAACCTAGAGGGCAGACAACCTTCTTTGCTTCGTACGTACTGGCGGGCAACTCGTTATCCTTTGGAAACATATTCTTCAACATTTTCAGCAAGTTTTCAAATGCCGAGTCAGCTACACTTGCCTCTGCCTTCCATTTCAGCAAATCCAGTGTGCAGCCCAGCTTTTTCAGACCATCATCGCATCCGGGGTACAGCGCCTTTCTGTGATCCTCTAACATGCGATCCAAATTCTCCCTCTCCTTTTCAGTTTCGCAGCGTCTCCATGCATCAGCAATGGTCCGACCAAGATCATCAACGGGATCATCACGTGCCTCTTCTTCACCTTCCCCTTCACCTTCAGCATCCTCCATAAAAGTATCACCGAAATGAGCAAGATAGCTTTCATCGATGAAATCATCCCCTTCTTCATCTTCTTCCATTATAACCCCTCTTTCTCCATGCTTGGTCCAACAATTATAGCTTGGCATGAAACCGTGCCGAAGCAGATGCGTGTGAACATCTCTTGAGGAAGAGTAACCCTTCTGATTCTTACAGATAACACATGGACAGATAACAAAACCCCCCTGCTTGTTCGCATTAGCCACTACGAGGAAATCTTTCAAACCCGTAGTGAACTCGCCGGAGAGTCGGTTACCGTACATCCATTGCCGATTCATCTGCATTATTATAATATAAAATATATAATTAACCATCATGCATTTGTTAAACTAACTAGCTACAAACAATATAAATTAAACAATGAACTACACACATGCATATTTTATCAATGACACATCAAAGGTTCATCAAGTTGCTAACCGCGATCGAGGAGTGTGGCTCCAACACTTCATGTCATGTTTGTTTCATGCTCTTGGGGCATTTCATCAAACACCTTATGTGCATAAGAGGAACCAAAAACAAACCTACACCCACTTGTGAAGAGAATGGCTCCAAATGGCTAAGTGTTGGCTGCTGGATGGGTATATATAGGGGAGGGGCTTTAGTTGCGGTTGGCCTGGCAAACCGTGACTAAAGGTGCCCGAAGGCCTTTAGTCGCGGTTGTCCTGGCCAACCGCGACTAAAGACCCTCAC
>NW_025272035.1:0-1372 GCF_018294505.1 Triticum aestivum | reverse complement strand
TATGCTCTTGTTCGGACTTTAGAAACATGGCAACATTATTTATGGCCCAAAGAATTTGTTATACATTCTGATCATGAATCTTTGAAACATATTAAAAGTCAAGCTAAACTGAATCGTAGACATGCTAAATGGGTTGAATTCATTGAGACTTTTCCTTATGTCATTAAACACAAGAAGGGAAAAGAAAATGTTATTGCTGATGCATTGTCTCGCCGCTATACTATGCTTTCACAACTTGACTTCAAAATATTTGGTTTGGAGACCATCAAAGATCAATATGTGCATGATGCTGATTTTAAAGATGTAATGCAGAATTGTAAAGAAGGAAGAATGTGGAACAAGTTCGTCGTTAACGATGGATTTGTGTTTCGTGCTAACAAGCTATGCATTCCAGCTAGCTCCGTTCGTCTTTTGTTGTTGCAGGAGGCGCATGGAGGTGGATTAATGGGACACTTTGGCGTGAAGAAGACGGAGGACGTACTTGCTACACATTTCTTTTGGCCAAAGATGAGACGGGATGTTGAGCGTTTTATTGCTTGATGCACTACATGTCAAAAAGCTAAGTCACGACTCAATCCTCATGGTTTATATATGCCTTTGCCTGTACCTAGTGTTCCTTGGGAGGATATATCGATGGACTTTGTTTTAGGTTTACCTCGAACAAAGAAGGGGAGGGATAGCATATTTGTTGTCGTGGATAGATTCTCGAAAATGGCACACTTTATACCATGTCATAAAAGCGATGATGCTGTTAATGTTGCTGATTTGTTATTTCGTGAAATTATTCGCTTGCATGGTGTGCCAAATACTATTGTTTCAGATCGTGATACTAAATTTCTTATCCACTTTTGGAGATGTTTATGGGCTAAGTTTGGGACTAAACAGCTTTTTAGTACTACTTGTCACCCCCGAACTGATGGACAAACTGAAGTAGTCAATAGAACGTTGTCTACTATGCTTAGGGCTGTTTTGAAGAATAATAAGAAAATGTGGGAGGAATGCTTGCCTCATATTGAATTTGCTTATAATCGTTCATTGCATTCTACTACTAAGATGTGCCCTTTTGAAGTTGTGTATGGTTTCCTACCTCGTGCACCTATTGATTTGTTGCCTCTTCCATCTTCGGAGAAGGTTAATTTTGATGCTAAACAACGTGCTGAATTGATTTTAAAAATGCATGAGTTAACTAAGGAAAACATTGAGCGTATGAATGCTAAATATAAACTTGCTGGAGATAAGGGTAGAAAACATGTTGTGTTTGCACCTGGAGATCTTGTTTGGTTACATTTGCGTAAGGATAGATTTCCTGATTTGCGCAAATCAAAGCTAATGCCACGTGCTGATGGTCCCTTTAAGGTGTTAGAGAAAATAA
>NW_025272034.1:0-1372 GCF_018294505.1 Triticum aestivum | reverse complement strand
CTTTTCATCGAATCCGTTCCGACTAAAGTGGGAGAGACTGGCACCCGCTAGCCACCTTATGCACCAAGTGCATGTCAATCGGTGGAACCTGTCTCACGTAAGAGTACGTGTAAGGTCGGTCCGGGCCGCTTCATCCCACAATACCGTCGAAACAAGATTGGACTAGTAACGGTAAGCATATTGAACAACATCAACGCCCACAACTACTTTGTGTTCTACTCGTGCAAAGAATCTACGCAATAGACCTAGCTCATGATGCCACTGTTGGGGAACGTAGCAGAAATTCAAAAATTTTCCTACGCAACACCAAGATCTATCTATGGAGAGACCAGCAACGAGTAGAAGGAGAGGAGAGTTTGCATCTACATACCCTTGTAGATCGCTAAGCGGAAGCGTTCAAGTGAACGGGGTTGATGGAGTCGTACTCGTCGTGATTCAGATCACCGATGATCAAGTGCCGAACGGACAGCACCTCCGCGTTCAACACACGTACAGCCCGGTGACGTCTCCCACGCCTTGATCCAGCAAGGGGAGAGGGAGAGGTTGAGGAAGACTCCATCCAGCAGCAGCACAACGGCGTGGTGGTGATGGAGGAGCGTGGCAATCCTGCAGGGCTTCACCGAGCACCTACGGGAGAGGAGATGTGTCACGGGAGGGAGAGGGAGGCAACCAAAGGCCTTAGGTATGATTGCTCCTCCTTTTCCCCACTATATATAGGGCCAAGGGAGAGGGGGGAGGCGCAGCCTTGCCCCCTCCTCCAAGGAAGGGGTGCGGCTAAGGATGGGGAGGAGTCCATCCTCCCCAAGGCACCTCGGAGGTGCCTTCCCCCTTTAGGACTCTTCCCTTTTTCCTTTATCTTGGCGCATGGGCCTCTAGGGGCTGGTGCCCTTGGCCCCTGCAGGCCAAGGCGCACCCCCTACAGCCCATGTGGCCCCCCGGGGCAGGTGGCCCCACCCGGTGGGCCCCCGAGACCCTTCCGGTGGTCCCGGTACAATACCGATGACCCCGAAACTTGTCCCGATGGCCGAAACAGGACTTCCTATATATAAATCTTTACCTCCGGACCATTCCGGAACTCCTCGTGACGTCCGGGATCTCATCCGGGACTCCGAACAACATTCGGTAACCACATACAAGCTTCCTTTATAACCCTAGCGTCATCGAACCTTAAGTGTGTAGACCCTACGGGTTCGGGAGACATGCAGACATGACCGAGACGTTCTCCGGTCAATAACCAACAGCGGGATCTGGATACCCATGTTGGCTCCCACATGTTCCACGATGATCTCATCGGATGAACCACGATGTCAAGGACTCAATCGATCCCGTATACAATTCCCTTTGTCTAGCGGTATTTTACTTGCCCGAGATT
>NW_025272033.1:0-1372 GCF_018294505.1 Triticum aestivum | reverse complement strand
GGGTCTGGCCCGGCTGTTGCTCCAAAGTGTTCCTATGGGCTGACCTAACACAACTGGGTGGGGAGGTCCACTGGTCAAAGCCCGTCCGTGCAAAGTCAAAGGGCTAGATCCCATGGTCAAACGCTACAGGGTTAGGCGGGACGGGGGCACTGGGGGGTAGCAATACCACCGGAGCATCGCACCGGACCCTCATACATGCGGGTTGGTGTGGTGGCTTGCCCGAAGAGGCGGGATGTGTCTCCGGGGCGTGGCCCCCCTCACGGACGACGATGACACGGTAGTAGACGTTCTGCGGTAACGATGCGGCGTCAATATTACTAAATACTCGGAGTGCGATAAAATCAAGAGTTTTTTTGCACGACGTGGGCACATGTGCTATAGGAACGATGGTATTTTTTCATAATTTTTGGTGATGGAGAAGTATCCAAAAAATTCCCTCTACGCGGATTGCCCTTCACGTGTCTACGGCTGTGGCCGGCGGCCTCCAGGGGCTAGCATGCCGCCAAATCTTGCGTAGGCGGCCTCTCACAAGTCTGGAAGTGTTGTGGCGGTTTCAAACGCCCGGCACGCGTGTCCGGGGTGTGCCCCTCCTCACGGACGGCGCTGTCGCCGACACCTGGAGGGGGGAAACGGACGCGTGGGGTCTACACGGAGGGGATCTTGCTGTGGGTCTGGCCCGGATGTTGCTCCAAAGTATTCCTATGGGCTGACCTAACACAACCCGGTGGGGTTGTCCACTGGTCAAAGCCCATCCGTGCAAAGTCAAAGGGCTAGATCCCGTTGTCAAACGCTACAGGGTTAGGCGGGACGGGGGCACTGGTTGGGTAGCAATGCAACCGGAGCGTCGCTCTGGGCCCTCATACATGCGGGGTGGTGTGGTGGCATGTCCGAAGAGGCGGGACGCGTCTCCGGGGCGTGCCCCCCCCCCTCACGGACGACGATGACACGGTAGTAGACGTTCTGCGGTAACTATGTGGCGTCAATATTACTAAATACTCGGAGCGCGATAAAATCAAGAGTTTTTTTGCATGACGTGGGCACATGTGCTATAGGAACGATGGTATTTTTTCATAATTTTTGGTTATGGAGAAGTATCCAAAAATTCCGTCTACGCGGATTGCCCTTCGCGCGTCTACGGCTGTGGCCGGTGGCCTCCGGGGGCTAGCATGCCGCCAAATCTTGCGTAGGCGGCCTCTCACAAGTCTAGAAGTGTTGTGGCGGTTGCAAACGCCTGGCACGCGTGTCCGGGGTGTGCCCCCTCATGGACGGCGCCGCCGCCGGCACCTGGAGGGGGGAAACAGACGCGTGGGGTCTACACGGAGGGGATCTTGCTGTGGGTCTGGCCCAGCTGTTGCTCCAAAGTGTTCCTATG
>NW_025272032.1:0-1372 GCF_018294505.1 Triticum aestivum | reverse complement strand
TGTATGGTGGTCTGAACATTGTAGATTATATCCTATTCCCGCTACTTGGGCTGCTTTGAAAACTGCTATGCGTACTCGTTGGGTTCCACCATATTATCAACGTGAATTGCTTCAAAAATTACAGCGCTTAAGACAAGGAAAAAATTCTGTAGAAGAATATTATCAGGAATTACAAACTGGCATGATTAGATGTGGTATTGTTGAGGAGAATGAAGCTATGCTTGCACGTTTTCTGGGTGGATTAAATAGAGAGATTCAGACCATTCTAGACTATAAGGAGTATACTAATATCACTCGTTTATTCCATCTTGCTTGTAAAGCTGAACGTGAAGTGCAGGATCGACAAGCATTGGCGCGAACTAACTTTTCTGCAGGCCGACCTTCATCATGGACACCGCGTGCATCTTCTACTTCAACTGCACCAGCACCTCAATTAGGTGCCTCCTCCAGCCGTGATACAAGAAAACAGGCACAACCACCATTATCTGCCAAGAGCGCACCTGCTGGGCCTGCACGGAGTTCTTCTTCTTCCATGGCATCAACAGGGCACACAAGTGATATTATTTGTCGTCGTTGTAAGGGAGGAGGTCATTATGCGAGAGAATGCAAATCTCCGCGTGTGATGATTGCTACCGCGGATGGTGGATATGAGTCCGCTAGTGACTATGATGAGGAGACTTTGGCTCTTATTACACGTGAAGAACATGGTGGAGATGATTCTGATCATGAGATGCAATACATGGCTCCTGAAGACGCTGACAGGTATGAATGTTTATTGCTCAACGTGTTTTGAGTGTGCAGGTCACACAAGCTGAGCAAAATCAGAGGCACAATTTGTTCCATACCAAGGGAGTTGTGAAGGAACGTTCTGTGCGCGTCATCATAGACGGAGGGAGCTGCAACAACTTGGCTAGCATGGAGATGGTGGAGAAGCTTTCTCTCACCACAAGACCACATCCACATCCTTACTACATCCAATGGTTCAACAACAGCGGCAAGGTTAAGGTAACACGTGCTGTTCGTGTGCATTTTAGTATCTCTACATATGCTGATTATGTTGATTGTGATGTGGTACCTATGCAAGCATGTTCCTTATTACTTGGTAGACCATGGCAATTTGATAAAAATTCTGTACACCATGGTAGAAACAATCACTATACTCTTGTTCATAAGGATAAAAATATTACTTTGCTTCCTATGACTCCTGATTCCATTTTGAAAGATGATATTAATAGAGCTAATAAAGCAAAACAGGAGACGAATAAGAGTGAAAATCAGATTGTGGCAAAAGAATTTGAGCAACAAATGAAGCCTAATAATAAACCATCTAGTGTTGCTTTTGAAATTAAATTGAAAAGTGCATGTTTATTTG
>NW_025272031.1:0-1372 GCF_018294505.1 Triticum aestivum | reverse complement strand
GGTAGCGGTGAGAGGCCATGTAGGAGTACATGGTGGGTTGTCTCATTGCAGCCGTCCTCAGGAACTGAGTTCTGTGTTTGTGATCCATGATTCAGCTACTACCACGCATTGGGCCCGAAACCAATGGACCCTCTCGGCTTCTTAATCACCCTTGTCCTCTGTCCAGGAGTTGCAAGTAGTTTCTGGTGTTTGTAGTATGCTGGAGGCCGTGCGCAGCGCTGACCGTAGGGGTGGGCTGTGATGCGGTAGGCACGTGGCCGGGTAAACCGGGCACCCGTTTGGTGTCACGGAACCCTGTACACATCGTTTGGGGCTGTGAGCGAAACTCCGGCCGGATCTCCTCATGGATGGAACCCGAATAGGCGATAAACCTGGACTAGAGACTTGAGTGTTTAGGTAGGCCGTGGCCGACACCCACGTTGGGCTTCCGCTTGAAGGTTGCCGAGTACATGTCGTGTAAACGGGGGTAAGTGGTGAGAGCGTGTGTGAAGAAGTACACCCCTGCAGGGTTAACATCATCTATTCGAATAGCCGTGTCCACGGAAAAGGACCTCTGGGTTGCTTATATCGGTTCATAGACAAGTGAAAGTGGATACTCTAAAATACGCAAGATAAGCGTGAGTGCTATGGATGGCGTTCTCGTAGGGAGATGGGAGCGGATCCATAGTGGTGTATTGGTTGGTGAATATGTGGACTCGTGTGCGCCACCTCAAAAGAGTTGCTTGCAGTCGTAGTTTAGGATAGCCACCGAGTCAAAGCTGGCTTGCTGCAGTCAAACTCCACCATCCCTTTGTTGATAATGATGCATATGTAGATAGTTCTGATGTAAGTCTTGCTGGGTACATTTGTACTCACGTTTGCCTATTTTATGTTTTTGCAGAGAGACTTCGGTCTCGCTAGTAGTTTCACGTGGACTTCGACGTTTAGCTTGATACCTCAGCTACGATCTTGTGCCCTCGGCAGGATCTGATAGATAGTCAGGCTTCTCAGCCTTTTTCATTTATAGATGTCTGTACTCAGACATGATAGCTTCCGATTGTGCTTTGACTTGTATGCTCTGATTGTTGGGTCGTGAGACCCATGTTTGTAATATCTCGCTCCTCGGAGCCTATTGAATAAACTACTTGAGTCGTAGAGTCATTTTGTGATGCCATGTTGTATTGCACATATCGAGCATATTGTGTGTATGTTATTGAAATGCTTGGTATGTGTGGGATCTGACCATCTAGTTGTTTATCTTTAGTAGCCTCTCTTACCGGGAAATGTCTCCTAGTGTTTCACTGAGCCATGGTAGCTTGCTACTGCTCCGGAACACTTAGGCTGGCCGGCATGTGTCCTTCTTCGTTCCTGTGTCTGTCCCTTCGGGGAAATG
>NW_025272030.1:0-1372 GCF_018294505.1 Triticum aestivum | reverse complement strand
GCGGTTGCAAACGCCCGGCACGCGTGTCCGGGGTGTGCCCCCCCTCACGGACGGCGCCCCCGCCGGCACCTGGAGGGAGGAAACGGACGCGGCAGGTCTACTCGGAGGGGATCTTGCTGTGGGTCTGGCCCGGATGTTGCTCCAAAGTGTTATTATGGGCTGACCTAACACAATCGGGTGGGGAGGTCCACTGGTCAAAGCCCGTCCGTGCAAAGTCAAAGGGCTAGATCCCGTGGTCAAACGCTACAGGGTTAGGCGGGACAGAGGCACTGGGGGTAGCAATGCCACCGGAGCGTCGCACCGGGCCCTCATACATGCGGGGTGGTGTGGTGGCATGTCCGAAGAGGCGGGACGCGTCTCCGGGGCGTGGCCCCCCCTCACGGACGGTGATGACATGGTAGTAGACGTTCTGCGGTAACGATGCGGCGTCAATATTAATAATACTCGGAGCGCGATAAAATCATGAGTTTTTTTGCACGACGTGGGCACATGTGCTATAGGAACGATGGTATTGTTTCATAATTTTTGGTGATGGAGAAGTATCCGAAAAATTCCCTCTACGCGGATTGCCCTTCGCGCGTCTACGGCTGTGGCCGGCGGCCTCCGGGGGCTAGCATGCCGCCAAATCTTGCGTAGGCGGCCTCTCACAAGTCTGGAAGTGTTGTGGCGGTTGCAAACGCCCGGCACGCGTGTCCGGGGTGTGCCCCCCTCACGAACGGCGCCGCCGCCGGCACCTGGAGGGGGGAAACGGATGCGTCAGGTCTACACGGAGGGGATCTTGCGGGTCTGGCCCGGATGTCGCTCCAAAGTGTTCCTACGGGCTGACCTAACACAACCGGGTGGGGAGGTCCATTGGTCAAAGCCCGTCCGTGCAAAGTCAAAGGGGTAGATCCCGTGGTTAAACGCTACAGGGTTAGGCGGGACGGGGGCACTGGGGGTAGCAATGCGACCGGAGCATCACACCGGGCCCTCATACATGCGGGGTGGTGTGGTGGCATGTCTGAAGAGGCGGGACGCGTCTCCGAGGCGTGGCCCCCCCTCACGGACGGCGATGACATGGTAGTAGACGTTCTGCGGTAACGATGCGGCTTCAATATTACTAAATAATCGGTGCGTGATAAAATCATGAGTTTTTTTGCACGACGTGGGCACATGTGTTATAGGAACGATGGTATTTTTTCATAATTTTTGGTGATCGAGACGTATCCGAAAAATTCCCTCTACGCGGATTGACCTTCGCGCGTCTACGGCTGTGGCCGGTGGCCTCCGGGGGCTGGCATGCCGCCAAATCTTGCGTAGGCGGCCTCTCACATGTCTGGAAGTGTTGTGGCGGTTGCAAACGCCCGGCACGCGTGTCTGGGGTGTGCCCCCC
>NW_025272029.1:0-1372 GCF_018294505.1 Triticum aestivum | reverse complement strand
AGTGGTTCAAACATACTTGTAATGGGGAAAGCTGAAGATTACAGCATGAAAGCATGCAAATGCTACAAGGTCGCTAATCTACAACTACTAATGCTCTCCTATACATGAGTTGGCAATATATAGAAATGGGATCCTTTGAAATAAGGACACTACTTTGTATATGAAAGTATGCAGGCTAGCATACAAAGACGAGCAAGAAGCTACAAACAAATAAACAATTCTTTTGATGACAATGTATACAAGCACTAGATCAACAACTCGATGGCCGGAGCAGAGCATAGCATGTCCATTAGCTCGGTGAGACCTGGGACTCACCTAAGAGGTAGCCGAGGAGCCGACGCCAAAGTTCTGGAAACAAGGCGGCGCATCACAATCGCAGGAGACTGGGATGGTAAACACCAGGTCATGCCAAGTGCCAAAGAGAGCTGTTGGTCTGTGTGCACGCGACTCTAGGACCAACCTGCTTATACATCAATAGTATTAGTCACTGCCAATCATCCCAGATAACGAGGAAGATAAAATAAGGAATATATTTGTTCAGAAGTTAACAACAATTGTCAGCAATGCATGTTTGCAATCCGCAACTTTGTTCTAGTATTAATACATGCATAAAACGATTATCTTGCATTACGGTAGCAAAATAGAAAATGATCATCTGCATGTGAAACTCATGGGATTTAAAATCAGAATCCCGAGTAGTCGTTGAGTCAAGATGGTGCAATACAAACTAGCAGCTCAACTCTAGCGAATTGTAATACTAATTGATTGTGTTGATATGAAAGCTTAGCAGAAATGATTAGGAAGCGACATGCTTCTCAGGTTAGATCTTACTGTGAGCTTGTGATAGTCCACTAAAACAAAATGCCTCATGGAAGACAAGAAAGATACCAAATAATTGCATCAGGAGCTCAATGCAGGTGGTTCAAACAAGTCAAGGCAAGCGCTACAGGAATCAGCATTGCTTTTAATATATTTTTAATGTTGAAAGATGAGGAAAACATCATGAAAGCATGAAAATAACAGAAGATCATTATTCTACAAGTACTAACGCTCTCCTAATCATGACTTTGCAATATCTAGAAATGGGAGCCTTTGAAATAATGACACCGATTTGTATATGAAAGTATGCAGAATGGCATACAAATACCAAAGCAAGGAGCTACAAACAAATAAACATTCTTTGAATGATAACATATACAAGCACCAGATCATCGGCTCGATGACCAAAGCACAGCGTGGTATGGCCATTAGCTCGATGCTATGTCGCAGAATAGACAGAGGAGAAAGGAGAGGCCAGGGACTCACCGAATAGTGGTAGGGGAGGAGACGACACCAAGGTTCTGGAAGGCGCACCACCGTCGCCAGGGACAAC
>NW_025272028.1:0-1372 GCF_018294505.1 Triticum aestivum | reverse complement strand
CCGGGCGCTGCTCCGGCCTCCCCCGACCTTCCCGGCGCCGCCCCGGCCTCTCCCCGCTGCTCCGGCCGCCTCCACCGGCTCCGGCGAGCCGTCTCCGGCGAACTCGCGCGGGTGCTACAGTTCTGCTACAGTAACCGCCAGATCTGGAAACCCTAGATCCGGTTGACTTTCCCTCTCCCCCTTATTTTTTTCGTGCTAACTTTGACTGCTCGTATCTCCGCAACCGTAGCTCTGTTTTGGGCGTATGATATATCAAAATCTTCGCCTCGACATGTACATCATTTCATTCCATTGAATCGTTTGCATTTGAGGTCATCTTGATACCCAAAATGCTGTTAGAAGGAGGCTTCGTGAGTTAAATTGCAGATCCGTTAGTTCATCATGCACTTTTGTCATTTTTGCCATGTTTAATACGTGCATGATATGCCTGTGCCCCTTTGGGATGAATTGTGAAGCATTTTGTCTTCTTTCCAGAGGTGCCACCCATGCATTTTTAGGATGTGTGTGTTGTCTTGTGCAAGCTTGCGAAGAGAGGTACCTGAGATTGCAGATTTCAGGGACTTAGTGATTTTCACTAAGTCTGGGATATTTTAGTTCATGATGCTACATGTCCAGCTTGTTTCCTAATGATACGTGCCTCTTTTGAGGATGATCAGTAAGGGAGTTTTGATATTTATGTTATGCTCTATCCATCCATGTCTTTGTTGGCATTTGTGGAGTGCTCTAGGTTGACTCAATCGAGCTCAACTTTTGCTTCGTTGTTAATCTGGGCAGACCGTCAACTCGTTTGCGATTTAGCCGATGCTCCCGTTAGTGTTCCTTGCATGCTATGCCTTCGTTCTTGCCATGTGTAGCTAGCACTTTGTGCCTTCTTGCTGGTTATATGCTTTCCTTGCCATGACTTGCACCGTAGTGAGTGCATCGAGCTCGTTTACATGCCTTCGTGAGTTAAATTTCAGCATGTCTCAGTTTTCACTAAGTCTGAAAACTGATTGTGTTCGAGCGATGTTCGTGAGCTCGGTAGAGTATTTTGTGAACCCTTTTGGCCCCAGGTCATTTTGGGTGTTTTATTAAGCTTGTTGAGTAGCTCCATGCCATGTTCTTACTTGTCATGTTCAGGTTTTCTATCATGTTGTTTTGCTGCTCCGAAGAGAGCATCGTGATCTGAAATTTCAGACTAGTGTTAATTTCACTAAGTCTGAAATCTGTTTTGCATTTGCGTTTTAGCCATGCTTGTTTGAACCTCTTAATGGATGAATTTGCCTATGGCTCAGTGCTAGTGTTTTGTCAACCATCTTGTGTACATCACTGCCATGTATTTTGTTTTCATGTTTGGTGGCTGTAGCATGTTCATTTCATTGCATTTAGATGC
>NW_025272027.1:0-1372 GCF_018294505.1 Triticum aestivum | reverse complement strand
TCATGCTTGTCTGGGACAACGTGTTCACATGTTTGTAGCAGAACCAGCTCATGTTTTGGAGCTTACTATCGTAGATCATCTCCCGAGAATCTCGCAACGTCATCTCGTCGATTTGTGTTGCAAACTTTCATTTTTCTTCCTAGACTCGATGGGTCTGGAATATTCTGACACCAACCAGATCTGAATCTCAGGCAGATATGATGGTTGGAACATTTCCCCAAGAACTATAATATTGGTTCCTCGATAACTGGTAAAGTGGATGTCGTGGCGAACACACCCAACCGGAAGACCTATTATTGTAGTATCTTGTTTGAGGAAGTTGGCCACCTCCCCATAAGGATTTCGTAGGGTTTACTTCCTAGTGCCCCCTATGGATTTTTGTGTTCCCGAAGTCCGACCTTTTACTTGATGTTCTAGTTATCAAACCATATCTATGAATGGGTTACACTAGCACATCAAGGAGAACATTAGAAGCGGAGTGCTAAATGTCTCTCGGTCGATCATCCAGATTTTGTTTCCTTGGCCTCGCTAAGATGAAATCTGAGAAGGTGTTATCTTCCTTTGCATCTGCATCATCCATCATCATTCATCATGGTAGCAAGTTGTGTTGCCAGGACCCTTGACACGGATGTTGGTAAAACCCTGATGAATATGGAAATGCTCAAGTTCTTGAGAGCACGCACAAGCGCTACGTGTTATCATCGGCTCTAACTAGGATTCCTCCCGATTTCCTCGGAAATGCTATGACCTTTTCAAACAGTGAATTCACTCTCTTTTGTTGGGTTCTTCCCCAGTTACCAGAATCATTCCCAGCATTTGCATTTTGTTCCCAGCTTGCACCGCCAATGTGCCATTCTACCATGGATCTCTTCCATTTCAGGTGATAAGCAAAATCATCCATTACGTTGTCTTCAACAAGGTAATCCACATCATCCAAGTCCGAGTATGCCATTCTACCGACCCCCGCCAATCGATTGCTGTGATTTGCCTTCGGCTGATATAGAGAGTCTCAACGATCTCTATATCAAAAGTAATTCTTTTTGCCACTTAAGGGGATATCTCTACGAGTCACCTTCCCTAAGGTGTATCGTTATGGTATCATGGCAACTCAACTCCTCGCTACGTTGACAATCGTTTACCACCTTCTTAAGTGTGGAATTATTGTCCACCTAGTGAACCTTCGTCATCCGTTTCTTCCACCCCTCTTGATGTGTATCTCGTGTCTCAACCCGAGGGATGGTTCTATGTCCCATTCCGTGAGTTAATCCTGAGTTGTTCAACCTTCGAGCAGAATGATTCTTTTAGGGTCTTTCCTTTCCTCTCGTTGTCATGATTAGCTGGAATTCTCAGAGCAAGACGACAAGACCAAGAT
>NW_025272026.1:0-1372 GCF_018294505.1 Triticum aestivum | reverse complement strand
GAGGATGGCAAGTCACAGAATGCAACGTTATGCAAACGAGCATAATTTTCAGATATAAAAGAATGAGAGGCTCCTGTATCGAAAAGAACAGATGCCGGGTGGCAATTAACAAGAAGCGTACCGAGAACGACGTTGGGATCTTCTTGAGCTTCTTCGGCAGAGATACAGTTGACATGGCCACGTGAAGCGGTGACCGGTTTAGCATGAAACACCTTCCCTGTCGGCTTGCCACGGCCAACAGCTTTAGCAGATTGATTGGGGTTGGTCTGGGGACACTCACGCATATAATGACCAGATTCCCCACACTTGAAACATGTCACGGAACTGGTACGTGGAGGAGCATTATTGGTTGGACCCCCATAGGGCTTGGCTGGAGCAGACTGTTGAGCGGGGCGAGGCGCCTGGAAAGATGGCCTCGGTGTGAACCTGGGTGGCAGGGCGGTGTTGGGTACCCACACGCGGCGCTTCTGAGGACCAGCACCGGATGAGGAACCCGTGTCACGTCCATGCTTGCGTGTTGCGTCATAGTCAGTCTGACCAGTTTCAGCACTGATGGCTTTGTTGACAAGTTTCGGAAAAGATGTGCACTCATGCAGACGGAGGTCGCGGTGAAGCTCAGGACTAAGGCCCTTACGGAACCTTGCTTGCTTCTTGGCGTCAGTAGACACTTCCTCAGTTGCATATCGGGCGAGCTTACCAAACTCCCTGCTATAGGCATCCACAGAAAGTCGGCCTTGGGTGAAATTGCAAAATTCTTCACGCTTACGGTCCATGAGACCCTCCGGAATGTGATGTTCACGGAAAGCCTCGCTGAATTTAGCCCAAGTTGTGACATGGCCCGCTGGGCGCATAGCTCCATAATTCTCCCACCATAGACTGGCGGGGCCTTCAAGATGATATGCAGCAAAGGTGACCTTGTCAGCCTCCGCTACCATCGCGGAACGCAGTTTGTGAGAGATACTGCGAAGCCAGTCATCAGCGTCGAGAGGCTCGACGGAGTGGTGGAACGTGGGTGGATGCAATTTGATAAAATCACTGAGTGACACCACGTTAGCCCTCTGATGGTGTGCTGTATTCTGTTCAATACGCTCCAACAAACGGTTTGTCTCCCGCTTGTTTCTCTCAGCTTCCATCATCACCTCGGCTAGTGAAGGAGGATGAGGCAGATTTTCATTCCTGGCTTCACTGCCTTCGGCCTGCTCTTGGGAAGCAGGGTTAGCGCGCGTGTTGACCATCCTAGGTGAACAAGACAATGATTTAGTCAGGATGGTAAAATTCCGTCATAGGATACATAATGTAAGGAATAACTCGGAATGCAAGATGATCATCCGTATGACATGGTAGATACAGAAACTGCTTCTTTTATTCCATC
>NW_025272025.1:0-1373 GCF_018294505.1 Triticum aestivum | reverse complement strand
ATTATGGACAACTATGATCCGGACGGTGAAGCACATATGTTCGGCATCATAAACGGCGATATTCTATATGTGCCGACCGGACAAGAAGAAGATGATATCTCTTCTTATCTGAACCTTGACGGTGAAGATGAAGGGCGCCGTCAGCAAGATGATGCCGAACAAACGTCGATAAACGACGATCTTCAAATGGAAGTAGCAACCACCTCCGGCGCCGAGGTATATATATATACATTGAGCCTCTGGTGATACAAACTAACTGATTTGAATAAATATGTGTGGACTAACGCGCGCGACTCTCTTTCTTATTTTAGCCCTCGGCCGGATCGTCGAAACAATCGAGTACGTCGTCAAAGCGTGGCGCAACCAAGACGATGAAACAAGGAGAAACATGCACCATCGAGGTTGTCGACAGTGCAACCGGCAGGCCGCTGGAGCCCCGCAAGAACGCCACCAAGTTTGTCAACCAATGCGGAGCCATTGTTAGAGACAACGTCTCGATCACCTTCCAGGAGTGGAATAAGCCAAAGAAGGCACGAATTGCTGGTTTCACTTTTGTCGATAAGAGAACAAAAAAAGATTGCTTCAAAAAGCTTATGGAACATTTCGTTCTACCTCCGGAATACAACAAATTCGATGAGGAGGGTAACAAGATTGAGGAAAACAAGGAGAGGAGGAGGCTAGTCAAACAGTTCGCTCTTCATAAGATGGCCGACGCATTCCGGAAATTCAAGCAAAATCTAGTCCATGACTTTGTCAAGCAGAACAAGACTCCGGATTTCAAAGGACAATATGAGAAACTGAAACATGATTGGCCAGAATTTGTGAAGCAAAAGAAATCGGAGCAGTTCATTCAAATATCGAAAAAAAATAAGGAAAATGCGGCTAAGAAGGAGTACAATCATATTATGGGGCCAGGAGGGTATCGCCTTTGGGAGCCTAGGTGGGAGCAGATGGAGAACGAGCTGAGGGCGCGAGGAATCCGTCCAGGTACGGAGGGATGGGACCCAAGGGCCAAAAGCTGGTGGTACGGGCATGGGGGAACGCTGAACCCGGAGACAGGGGACTGTGTTTACCGGGGCAAAATAATTAAACCCACCCAAGCCCTTATTGATGCAATGAGGGATGCTCAAGAGGGGAAGATCAAGTTCAACAGAGAGAACGACGCGCTGACAAAAGCCCTCGGGAATCCTGAACACGGAGGACGTGTACGAGGCATGGGGCACATTCCGTGGAAAATAGGGTTCCCCCAGAATGATGACCCGTACGGTTACAGAAGCCGGAAGAGAAAGATGGATCGGGAAGCAGATGTTGTGGCGCGGTTGGCATCGGAAATGGATGTGATGAAGAAAACCGTGAGTGTACTAGTAGCCGAA
>NW_025272024.1:0-1373 GCF_018294505.1 Triticum aestivum | reverse complement strand
ATAATCTTCATTGCTTAATGATTATGGTAGTGACTCATCACTTTTTATAGAGGTTGGCTTCTACCACTAGAATAAAATCATAACTAATATGAACCTTCCTAATAATAGGATCTTATTCCTAGAGAGACTAACTGTTGGTAGACTCAGCAGATCCAGTTTCCCCAAAAAATCCGCAGTGACCCAGAATCTCACTTCTGATACTTCAGTTATATATCTTCTAAAAAAGGTTTTAGCATTTTATTCAAATTATATTTGGCAAACTAGGCTATACAGAAGGTCCTTGTTATCTCATACTTCGAGTCAACACATGAACTGACATGTTAGTTATGCCATCCAATGAACATTTAAAGTGTGCGCATATAATACCTGACGATCAAATTCAACATTATGAATCGCATAAACTTCGTTGGTAACTGGAATGTCTTGGCAGACGAGGCCCTCAAACCATCTATCTGCAATTTCCATATACTCTTGATTTTCCTCACCCTATTGAAATTCAGAAATTCTTAACCATTAGTTCAGTGTTTACTATGTAAATCCAGTCATATTGAGAATATCAGAATATTGGCTACCTCTTCTTCGTGAGGTAACTCCCCCACTTCCTCATCTTCAATCGGCATTGACTTGTCTGCTACTTCACTCAATAAGGCTTGTATCCTGCCTTCATCTCCATTCTTCAAAGAATGGATGAGATCTTCCATCAATTCAGGCTGTGCACCACGGAGTAGGCTTCCTGGTAGAAACTGATCACATATTAACATAAAATAAATAGCAAATATATGAAAATTGACCTTCAGAGGTGGTTAATTCTTTACTTATTTTATTTATTCTTTTAGGGAAATATATAAAATCGAAATATTTGGCAAGCCGAAATTCTGGTCAAACTTTTGCTAGCCAATGAGTTGGCCAACGTTGGCAAGAAAAATGAACTAGAGTGGGCAAAGGGGCATTGGCATGACAAAATATTGGCAACCATCCGCAAACACCAAAACTTTGGTCGGGCAAAAAATTGGTAGGTTGTGCTTCGGCCACCATCCAAAAATACCCTACAGGTGCTACATGAATTTGGCGAAATGACAGTCTTCATTGCTTAATGATTATGGTAGTGACTCATCTCTTTGAAAATGTCTAACGGGGTTCCCCCTGTTAAATTTGGATGTAACTTTTCGAGTAGATGATTTTTCATATAAAAAACTTTTTCATCCGAGTTAGTATGCAAAAGTTATGCCCATTTTACTAAATTCTAGAGAGATTTTGCAAATAAAGTCGAAATTCACATTTGCAAATTTTCCCAACAATTAGACCACATATCACATGGGAAACTTATTTTCTTTTATTTTTTTTGACATTTTCATCATTTTCTTTTTTTTTTT
>NW_025272023.1:0-1373 GCF_018294505.1 Triticum aestivum | reverse complement strand
GGGTTCCATCCATGAGGAGATCCGGCCGGAGTTTCGCTCACAGCCCCAAACGATGTGAACAGGGTTCCCGAGACACCAAACGGGCGCCCGGTACACCGTGCCACGTGCCTACCGCATCACAGCCCACCCCTACGGTCAGCGCTGCGCACGGCCTCCAGCATACTACAAACACCAGAAACTACTTGCAACTCCTGGACAGAGGACAAGGGTGATCAAGAAGCCGAGAGGGTCCATTGGTTTCGGGCCCAATGCGTGGTAGTAGCTGAATCATGGATCACAAACACAGAACTCAGTTCCTGAGGACGGCTGCAATGAGACAACCCACCATGTACTCCTACATGGCCTCTCACCACTACCTTTACCAAATCGTGTTCACACACTTAGCTCACACACAGTAGGACATGTTCACACGCCTCTGATTCATCCCCGATGAATCAGACCTGACTCAACTCTAAGCAGTAGCAGGCATGACAAACAAGCAAGAATGAGTAGGCACAACAGGTCTCAAACAACTCCTACTCATGCTAGTGGGTTTCATCTATTTACTGTGGAATGACAGGTCATGCAAAGGATAAAGGGGTTCAGCTACCGCAGCAGGTAACAGATGAATCGATGTTGTCCTAATGCAGTAAAAGAGAGCAGGAGCGAGAGAGTAGGATTGTATCGGAATGAACAAGGGGTTTTTGCTTGCCTGGCACTTCTGAAGATAACATTGAGTCTTCATCAGTGTCAACGATCACGTCATCGGTATCACGTCTATCGAGAGGGGACAAATACCGGCAACACAAAAAGGAACACAATCAATGCAATGTACAATATGATGCATGATCATGACATGGAAAAATGAATGTGTTTTGAGCTAATGCAACTAGCAACAGATTAAATGGGGTTGGTTTGAATACAAGATTCAAATTCAAACTCCATATGTGATTATTCAAATGCCATTTAATTGATTTGTGCTAAACAGCAGCTATAAGTTGTTCTAACATGCATGAAAATGGTACAGATGGATTCCTTGAATTTTTCTGATAATTTTTCATATATAAATTATTTAATTTGGAGTTACGGTTGAATTTCTATGATTTTTAGAAGTTTTAGCTATTTTCTGGAATTATTAAATTATTTCCTA
Source organism: Triticum aestivum (assembly GCF_018294505.1). Taxonomy (NCBI): domain Eukaryota; kingdom Viridiplantae; phylum Streptophyta; class Magnoliopsida; order Poales; family Poaceae; genus Triticum; species Triticum aestivum. Next base: position 244 of record NW_025272023.1, on the reverse strand, counting down.
ATTTATTTTAATTCCAGAAATACTTTACTGCGTCAGCATGACATCACCTTGACGTCATCAGGTCAACGGGGCAGATTCAGGTCAAACCTGACCAGTGGGGTCCACTGGTCAGTGACCCAGTCAACTAACCAGGTTAGTTAGCCCTAACTAACTTAGTTAGCCGGGCGGGGCCCGCATGTCAGTGGCCTATCTAATTAGCTAGGTTAATTAGCGCTAACTAATCTAACACTAATCTAGCAGGCGC
>NW_025272022.1:0-1373 GCF_018294505.1 Triticum aestivum | reverse complement strand
AGAGCTTCCCGAAGCCACCGCTAAGAAAGTCCTCAAGATCAATGCCAAGAGTGCTGAGGAGCAGTCTGCTCCGGCGAGCCTTACGGTTTGTTCCGTTGAAGCAGACGCTCCCGACAAGTTTTGCTCCGGCAAGCTTGCCGGGGAGCATCACGCTCCGGCAGAGCCACAGGTTCTTGCCGTAGAAGCGGATGTTCCCGCAGCGGCAAATATGCCTCTAGTCCTTGCTGTCGAGCCGCAAGCTCCAGCATGGGCACAGCAACTTGTCCATTTCCTTCAGACAGGAGAGCTTCCCGAAGAACAAGAAGAAGCGGAGAGAGTAGCCCGGCAGTCAAGTATGTACAAGTTTGTCGACAACACACTGTACAGAATAAGACTCAACGGCGTGAAATTGAAGTGTATTCGCCGAGAAGATGGACAGCAGCTGTTGGCAGAGATACATGGAGGCATATGTGGTCACCACATTGGCGCAAGAGCACTTGCCGGCAAAGCGTTCCGGCAAGGTTTCTTCTGGCCGACAGCCCTCCGGGATGCAACTGCACAAGTAACCAAGTGTGAAGCGTGCCAGTTCCATTCCAAGCAGATACACCAGCCAGCTCAAGCTCTCCAGACGATCCCTTTATCCTGGCCATTTTCGGTCTGGGGGCTCGACATCCTCGGCCCCTTTCCCCGAGCTGTCGGGGGCTTTGAGTTCTTGTACGTCGCCCTCGACAAGTTCACAAAGTGGCCGATTTCTTGAGGTGCCGTGGTTGGCCTTCCCGGCAAGCTCCTCTTGTCGGGGCCTTGTCTCTTCCCGGCAAGCTCCTCTTGCCGGGGCCTTGTCTTCTCATCTTGAATACTTTGTTCTTGAATGGCTCCAAAGGAACCAACGGAGGACCCTGGCGGTCGCCCGGCAAGCCTTGCCGCGGGGCGCTGCAACTGCCCGTGCACAAGTTCGGGATACTAGGGTACCCCTACTCTAGTACACCAACAGGAGCCCCCGGGCCTGGGCCACACACGGTGCCGAGCGCTGTTGGGCCAGGCCCAAAACAGGGCACGGGCACGCGCGGGCCTAGGTTATGCCGAATCTAACTCCGTATCCACCGCGCCCCCCGTAACGGCACGCGTCGATCGCGACGTCGTGGGAGAGATCGTGGGTGGTTCTTCATTCGGAAAAAGCGCAACGTTCGCCTCCTCCTCTTTATAAGCAGGGGAAACAGGGGCAGTTCCCCCACCTTCGCCATTTGCTGCTGCAATCTCAGAAATCTCCGCCGCTCCCCTCCGCTTCCAAAGTCGAAAGAGAGCAGCGCTCCGCCCCCGTCGCCGCCGCCACCACCAGCGCCGTCGATCTCCCCCACCGCCTCTGCCATGGCTCCGAAAGCCGGGAAGGGGAAGGC
>NW_025272021.1:0-1373 GCF_018294505.1 Triticum aestivum | reverse complement strand
CTGTATGATCAGCTCGCTGGATCCTCAGTCTTCTCCAAGATGGATTTGAGGTTAGGCTACCATCAAATCAAAATCAGAAACGGGGACATTCCTAAAACGGCCTTTGTTACTCGTTATGGCCAATACGAGTACACCGTCATGTCCTTCGGTTTAACCAACGCTCCAGCCACCTTTTCTCGGTTAATGAACTCAATCTTCATGGAGTATTTGGATAAATTCGTCGTAGTTTATCTCGATGATATACTCATCTACTCCAAGAATGAGGAAGAACATGCCGAACATCTAAGGCTAGTGTTGAAGAAACTTCGAGAGCATCGCCTTTATGCCAAATTTTCTAAATGTGAATTCTGGTTGTCAGAAGTGACCTATCTGGGTCATGTAATATCTGGTAAAGGTATTGCTGTTAACCCTGAGCGAGTTCAAGCCGTCCTTAATTGGACTCCACCTGAATTGATCAAGCAAGTTCGGAGTTTTCTAGGCTTAGCGAGCTATTGTCGTCGCTTTGTCGAGAACTTTTCCAAAGTTGCTAAACCTCTAACCGAACTCCTCAAGAAAGATAAGAAGTTCGAATGGACTCCACAATGTGAGCACAGCTTTCAGGAACTGAAAAGATGCCTGACCTCTGCTCCCGTGCTGGTACCGCCAGACTTCTCCAAGGACTTTGTTATCTACTGCGACGCCTCGCGACAAGGACTAGGTTGCATTCTTATGCAAGATCGACACGTAATTGCTTACGCTTCACGGCAATTGCACCCACATGAGGAGAATTATCCTACTCATGATCTAGAGCTTGCAGCCGTAGTCTATGCACTTAAGACTTGGCGACATTACCTCCTCGGTAATCGTTGCAAAATATTCACTGATCACCAAAGTCTGAAGTATATTTTCACCCAACCGGATTTGAATCTCAGGCAGAGACGTTGGGTTGAATTGATCACAGACTTCGACTTAGGAATAACCTACACCCCAGGGAAAGCCAACGTCATGGCTGATGCGCTAAGTCGTAAATCTTATTGTAACAACCTGATGTTACAACAAAGTCAACCGTTTCTCCATGAGGAATTTCGGAAACTTAACCTTCACATTGTACCTCAAGGTTTTCTTTCCACCTTGGTGGCAAAACCTACCCTTACGGATCAAATTATCAAAGCACAGAAGGTAGATCCGGGAATCTCCCGCATCAAGAGGAACATTCAGAAAGGAATTGCGGATTGTTTCTCCATTAATGATCAAGGAGTCGTATACTTCGGGAATCGACTAGTAGTTCCCAAAGTGCGCAACCTAAGGCGATTAATCCTTAAGGAAGCTCATGAATCTCCTCTCACTATTCATCCCGGTAGTACTAAAATGTATCAGGACCTACGCCAGAGGTT